>NW_023594721.1:0-12553 GCF_014839805.1 Manduca sexta | reverse complement strand
TTGCGCCGCCTATAGGCATCCTGACCCAGGCTGTCCCTACACCGGATCGATCAGGGCGACTTTGCTCAACTTTATCGCCTCTACGGCACCTCACCGGCCTTGAGAGGGCCGCTGCGATTGATTCCTGGGGGTGGCTGTATAGTCCAGCTCACTTAGCCGCAGTTCCATCGGCTTCGTGGGCCGGGAGATTTTGATATCTTCCGACCTTCGCGAAACACCTCAGCCTTGCGGCGTGGAGTCGGCCCCTCTCAGAACACCCGCCCCGGCACCTCGTACATTGGGGCGCCCGTGGCCGCAAAACTTTGGCCCCTCATCTTGCTTATTTCAAGGCCGGTGAGGTCCTACCTATTTTGGGCGTCCCGTCAGGACGCTCTTGTGTTCAGGCCCTTCGCAATTGCTGCTGGTGTGAGAGATGACTACGGCCGCAGAACGTGGCGGCCGCAGTTTTGGCTCCTTCCGGCGCGTCGGTTTCGGCGGTGGCTGCGTTGTTTGTTGGCGCTGCTGCCGGCTTCTTCTTCTGACCACCTCGACCCACGGCGTGTCCACGTTAGCCGGGGCTGGCGGCAGCACGCGGGCTCTGGAGCGGGCTGGGCTGGAGGTCCGTTCTTCTTGCCCTTTTGGGGCTTTTGTTTCGGCGTCTCTCTCCTCGGTCCTGGGTCTTGCCGTCGATGCCCGTCGTAGTCGCCGGGGCCGTGGAGGGACCCGCGACGGGTTGTGGCGGCGCACTGGAGGGCCCAGCGACTGGAGCAGGGAGGGGGGGGCGGGAGCGGGAGCGGGCTGGGCTGCTCCCTTCTTCCTTTTCCCTTGCCTTTGGCCGGTTTTGGGTTCGGCGCCCCTCCTACGTATCCGCTCGTCACGGGAGTTGTGTGTCCCCGGTGGCGGTTCTTCTTCGTGGGCTAGGGTGGGCCTTGGGCTGGCCCCATCAGGGCCGACTCCAGCCTGGCTTGGACCCTCGCTTCCCCACCATCGCCAGCATCTCCTCCGTCGATGACTTATTTGCGGACGCCTCCAGGTCTTCGAGGCGTCGTTTTAGGGTGGCATTCTCCTCCTTCATGGCCTTCATGTTGGCTTCAAGACGGGCACTGTGTTCCTGCTACACTTTATTTCCTCCTCGAGGCGCGCAATGACAGCGGACTCAGGCTGTTCCACGTACTTCACGATCTTGTCCGTGACCCAGTTAAGCGCTTTCTGGGAAGTGCCTTTTAGGTTGCCTGACTTCCTCACGACACAGAACAACCTGGGTGCACTTACGGAGGTCTTCCTTCAGTACTGGACGGTCCTCTTCGGTGTCTGATATTCTGGGGGACCGGCGACTTGATAAATTGCAGCTGGTCCTCCAGCTCCTTCTCTGCGTCTTTCCGCGCCGCTTCGTTGTAGCCTGTCACGCTCCAACTGGGCTTTTGAGGCCGACGTACTGCCCACTGAGGCGCGGGCGTCTCCTCTCATTCTGCCGTCGATCGCCTGCGTCTTCGGCGCCGGTTCATCGGTGTCGCTGGTCAAACTGAGCTGCGAAAAGCTGCTTCTTGTTTGCGACTTCCTTCTCCAGAGCTTTGCTCCTCACGGTAGAGCCACCTCGCTCGAGTCCGTGTCCAGGCTCAAAGGCCGCGCGAATTCGGCTGCCACCTCCATGGGCATCGCGCCCGTTATCTCCTTCGGTACATCATCGTCGTTGGGCTTGTACCTCGACGACCGCCTCTCCGGACGAAACCGGAGAAGGCAACTTCGTCAGTAAAATTATTGGGGTTTTGTTTTATTTAAAGTTTCCATAATTGTTCCCACGAGTATGGGGAAAGGGTGGTCCGCCCAGGCAGAGCCCCTGTACCTGGGTAAGCTTAGCGTAACCCGCACAGAGTGTCGGCCGGTACTCTGGCGGGGTCGCACTCGAGACCGAACTACCCATCGGCCATGCATCCTCAAGGCGCGCCGCCGCTTGAGATTCGGGGTGATTTTTATAGAGGTTTTCTTCCTCGCGGTCCGGGCGGTTAAGCCAAGACCCCCGGTCCGGCAGGAGCGCGAGACATATCCACAGACCTCCATACCGGGTTACGATCTATGACGGTGGCAATGAGAGGGAAAATCCCCCCACTTGCCTGCTCGGGGCGGGGTGAGCGCACACCGAGCCTCGCCGACACCCCCGGGACGGAACCGGAGCTGCCCGAAATGGCCCCACGACGTTGGCCTAGTCGACGGCGGAAATATCGTCAGCGGGCTCTACTCGCCAACGCCACAAGTGACGGTGAAAAACTAGTCGACGACGACACTACCCGACGGCGTAATTAGACGGCGGCCGCCGCAAGAGGCGACGACCGTCAACAACTCGTTGTCAGATTCGCCGGCGCGCAGATCAGCCTGACTGGCCTGACGACGCCAAGCTGCCCAGGGTGCACCACGAGACCTTGCCTAACCTACCACCCCAACCCAACCTAACCCAACCTAACCTAACCTAACCTAACCTAACCTAACCTAACCTAACCCAACCCAACCCAACCTAACCTAACCTAACCTAACCTAACCTAACCTAACCTAACCTAACCTAACCCAACCTAACCTAACCTAACCTAACCTAACCCAACCTAACCTAACCCCTAACCTAACCTAACCTAACCTAACCTAACCTAACCTAACCTAACCTAACCTAACCTAACCTAACCTAACCTAACCTAACCTAACCTAACCTAACCTCACCTAACCTTTTTTTTTTTTTTTTGGTTTCGCGGAGAAAGTACCTTATTACTACCGCCCAGCCTTCGCGGGGGGCGACTGAGCGGTTATGTTGGGGTAGCCGTTGCCTTACGACCCGACAATTGAGCGGCCCGGAACCCACGGGCGGCGGTCGGGCCGAGTCCCTAACCCTACCACACCCGTCCCCACGCAACGACCTACCAACTAAAACTCCGCGTTGACCCTCTTCGGCGCATAGGGACGACTGCGTGCTACCTCGTGACATCAGGTCCGAGTTTCGTCCGCGGCCGCCCCTGCGCGGTGCCGCCTTGCGGCCCGTCTCCTAAATGGGGGCTCCTGAGCCCCCGCGCACCGAAGGACGCTTCAGCGTCGGCGGCAGCGTGAGGTCAACACCACACTGCCGCCCATCCCGGGGTCAACCGAAAGTGTGCGATGAACGCACTACACGCACTGAAAAGTGCGCGCGCACTAGACGGACAGCCCCTGCTGCCCGCCGACGACCCCTTCGTGGCCCCTATTAGTCGCCTCTACGACAGGCAGGGGTTTACCGTGGTGGTATTCTCCAAACGCCCCCATTCCACAGGGCGGGAGACGCCGGTCAGTCGTCCACCCGGCGCCTCCTACGTCTCTCTGACGGCGGGAGGGATCGGCCCGTTCCCGATCCCTCTCGGCACTCTCCTTCTGCGAGAGAACCACCTCACAGAAGTGGGCCACCGCACGCCAGGCCTCCCGACTGTCGACCATGGACGCGACCACAGCCGGCAGCGAGAGGTCTCTCCGACGACTGACACGAGAGCGCTGCGCTCATCGTCCCAGGCTGGGCAAGACTCCAACGTATGTTGGGCCGTATCCCGCGGGCAGTTGTCACAATGGTGACACACGGCGCTTATCTCCGTCTCAGCCTGACACAGGTACTCCCCGAAGCACCCATGCCCGGTGAGCACCTGTGTCATCTAAAGTTGCCGCGCCGTGGCGCCTGTCCAGCCACTGTGCAAAGACAGGACGCACTGCCGCGACGGCCCGAAGCCCCGCTGACGGGGCCTCCAGCCTGAGACGCCACTCCTCCACGGCGGTTGCCGTAAGGAGGCCCTTTTGGCCTCCACTCCTTCAGGGCGCCGGACGCTGCCCATTCCTGAACGCCTCCTCCCTCCAATGGAATGTATCGGAGAGAGCCTTGGCGTCCAGATCCCAGGGCAGGAATCCGGCCAAAAGACTAGCCGCCTCGAACGAGACCGTGCGATACGCCCGTATGGCCCGCTGCGCAATGACCCGCTGTGGCCCCGCAGGAGAGCGGCAGAACGTTTCTAGGGCGTCAGCCCAGACCGGGCTGCCGTATAGTGCTATGGACCGCACGACCCCGTGGTATAACCTTCGACAAGGGATATTTGGACCTTCCAGGTTGGGCAGCAGGCTGGAAAGAGCGCCCGCCGCCCTGGTCAACTTTTGTCCTTGCGTTTTTAAAATGGGCGCTGAACCCCACCGGCCATCCAAAAATCAAACCTAAGTACTTCATGGTATTGCCGATGGGAATCCGCACCCCCTCCACTCACGATGTGGGTATCGGCCGGTGGCCCCTCCGAGGCCCGTGAAAGCAGATGGCCTCGGTCTTCTCGAGGGCCACCTTTAAACCTAAACGCCGAATGCGGCTCACTACATGACCGGTGCCCACCGCCGCCAGGATCGCGGCGCTCCTGGAGGTCTTAGACGTCGCCGTGACCAACGTGTCATCCGCATAACACGTCACGTCGACGCCCCAGAGATTGGCACCACGGAGCACCCAGTCGTACCCGATGTTCCACAAGAGGGGCCTAGAACCGACCCCTGTGGAACACCGCACGACATCGCTCTTCGGTGTTACCCGTCGGCGCCCGGATACACCACGTACCTGTCAGAAAGGTACGCGTGCACCAGACGCCTGAGATAGGGCGGCACCACGTGGTACCGCAGTGCTTCGTTGATGCATGGCCAGGGAGCGAATTGAAAGCGTTGGAGATGTCGAGTGAAACCGCGATGACGACCTTCCCCTGGCCACTGCTGCCTCCGCCTGCGACTTGACCCGCAGAATCGCGTGGACAGTTGAGCGTCCACCCTAAAGCCAAACTGTTTGTCGGCCAATTTGACCGACCCTCTCGAGATGCTCGACGAGGCGCGCGTGTATAATACGCTCAAAAGTTTGGCGACCTCGTCGAGCAGCACGATGGGCCGGTAGGCCGACGGCGACTCTGCGGGTCTCCCCTCTTTTCTTAAGCAGGACGAGCTTCCCGACTTTCCAACGCGCCGGAAGACGCCCCGCACCATACAGGCGGAGAATAGACTGCGGAGCCGCGGCCCCAGGTACTCGAGGGCTAACACCCAGGCTTTCCCGGGATGCCGTCGAGACCCGGGCGGTGTTTTTGCCCCGCAGTCGAACACTGCCGCCCGCATTTCCGCGCGCGACACCTCACGAATAGCCCTTGCCGAAAGTGCCGACGCCGATGACGCCACCTCCGGTGGCGCCATCGGTGGAGGAGTGGTCTCCTCGGGGGCCGGGAACAAGGCCGCGACAACGTTGGCCAATAAATCTGGCCTGAGACTCTCCGACAGTGGAGGCGCCGCCGTACGAAGCTTGTTCATAACTAGTTTGTATGGGCGCCCCCACGGGTCCGCGTCGAGAGTCTCCAAAACTCCCTACGTGCCGCGACCTTGGCCCTGTGAATGGCCACCCGCAGCGCTCTCTTCGCCTCTTTTATAGAGGCCGTAGAGCTGCCGCTCCTGGTCTTTCGTGGTTTCTTCCTCGGATTCGGCGGCGGCGATGCCTGGCGCATCGGCGGCGCGCAGCCACGCAAGACGCGCGCAACTGCGCTAACTCCGCCGACCACCAGTACACTCCTCCTGCCGCGGAGGGCGACGGAGCGCCCGGGGCATGGCGGCGTCGCAGACATCCGACATTGCCACCCGGAACCACTCCGCTCTCCTGCTCTACCCGAACCGGACCCTCCGGCTCGGGGAGCCACGAGACTGCCAGAGCGGCCAACTCTAGGGCCTCCTTGTCGAGGCGCTCTTAACGCCCACCGCGGGCCGTCCTGTCGAGGGGCACTCGGTCCACCAGTACTATTGGGCCGGATACTCGGGGCGCGGAGACATCGAACCTTATATAACGGTGGTCCGACAGCGTCTCCACGCCCACGAGGACTCTCCAGCCCTGACACGACGTGCGACGGCGGGGCTCCCAAAACGACAGATCCACAATAGACCCGCCGTTGTGCCGCACGCACGTGTCCACCGACCCCTGTTCAGGACGACCAGGCCGACGGAAATCGCCCATTCCTCCAGGACCTCACCGCGAGCGTCGGTCGCCGGCGAACCCCAGACCGCGGACTTCGCGTTGAAGTCGCCGGCGACGATCGCCGGGTGAGGTTGGCCCTGCTCAACCAGGGCCCCCAGCCGAACGAGAAAAGATTCGAACTCGGCCAGAGGTCTGTTGGGGGAGAAATAAACTCCTACAATCCACAAGTCCCCCAACAGAGCCGCGACGCATCCCTGGCCCTTCTCGACTTTTGCGAAGGGCGGGGAGCCAGCGGCACCCTGGGTGATGATGGCCACCGACCCGTCGATGACCCCAACCCAGTTATCGCGGGAGGGACAAAATACGGTTCGGCGACCACGGCCACTTGCACCGACCACTGCGCCAGGCTTTGGGACAACAGGTCCTGGGCGCGGGCGCAGTGGTTGATGTTCGCCTGGAGGAAAACTAGGTCCATTACTGATGGGCGATCTCCTCCACGTCCATCTCGGCCACTGGTTGTAGGGTCTGCCGCCTGCGGCTGGGACAGAACCTCAGCCGCGGCGGTATTCCTTCCCTTGGGGGCGGCGCCGGTTGCGTCGGGAGGGGCAGAACAAGCCTTCCCCGAGCCGGTGCCTGGCGGCCTGCCGGCGGCAGCGCAGACTGCGCAGTTCGCCGGGGCCTTGCACTCACGGGTTTTATGGCCCGCTTGACCGCAGCGATAGCACAACTCGCTGCGGTCCACTGCGCAGTCGCAGCGCTCCCTAACGTGCCCGCTCTCCAGGCACCGGAAGCACCGCAGGGGGCCGCGACTCGAGGACGGTCACTCGAGCCGCGGTCCAACCGATTAATATTCGGCCCGCCCCCTTCACTTGTTGGGCCGCCTTTATGGGCAAACGAACCCCGGCGGTCCCAACGCCGGAGCGATCAGGGCGAATTTGCCCCACCTTGATTGCGTCCGCGGGACACCACCGGTTCTTGAGAGGGCCGCTGCGACCGACTCCGGAGTGGCCGTGTAGTCCAACTCCGTCAGCCGCAGTTCTGCAGTTTCGTGGGCCGGGAGATCTTAATATCCTCCGACCCACCGAAGCACTCCCTCAGCCTTGCGGCGAAGGAGTCGGCCCTCTCTTCCGAGTTGGCCCCGGGCACCTCATACATGGGGCGCCCGTGGCCGTGAACTTCGGCTTTAGCCTCGAGATATCCAATCCGGTGAGGTCCACGCGATTCTGTGCATCCGTGAGGACGCTCCTTGTACGTCAGACCCTTCGCCACTGCTGCCGGCGTCAACGAGATTACCACGGCCGCAGATCGTGGCGGTCGCAGTTTGGGTTCCTTCCGGCGCGAAGGTTTTGGCGGCTGCACGCTGGTTGTTGTTGGCGCTGCTGTCGTCTTCCCCTTCTTCTTTCCTTCTGGCCACCTCGACCCATGGCGTTCCATTGAGTCAGGGCCGGCGGTAGCGGACGGGGCTCCGGCGCAGGTTGAATCTGCCGGCTCTTTTTCTTCCGCCCCCTTCTTCGGCTTGGAGCCTGGTGCCGGCTTCTTTGCAGGCGCGGCGCTCTTCTCGACTTCTCGCAGTTGCTGGCGCCATCGCGGGTGTCGACGCCGCCGTTAGTAGAAGGGCCCGCTACGGCTTGCGGCGGAGCACTGGAAGGCCCAGCGATGGGAGTAGGGATAGTGGGGGCAGGAGCGGGGGCCGGAGCGGGCTGGGCCGTCTTTTTCCCCCTTCCTTTTCCTTTCTCCTTCCTCGGTTTGGCGTGGGTTCCGCCAACATAGCCATCGCTCACCGGGAGTTGGACATCTCCCGGGAGTGGCTCTTCTCTCGTGTGCCAGCGAGGTCGTTGCGCCGGGCCCATGAGGATCGATTCCATTCGGGCTTGGACCCTCGCTTCGACCATCGCCAGCATCTCTCTGTGGACGGCCTTTGGCGGCCGCTTCCAGCTCTTCGAGGCGTCGTTTAAGAGCTGTGTTCTCCTCCTGGATGGTTTTCATGTTTGCCTCGAGCCGGGCACAATTCTCCTGCCACTTCTTGGCCTCGCCCTCGAGGCGAGCGATTGCAGCGGACTCCGGTTGGTCTACGTACTTGGCGATTTTGTTTGTGACCCAGTTTAGTGCCTTCTGGGAAGTGCCTTTGAGGTTGCCAGATTTCCTCACTGTTGTGCGTACTACCTGGACACACTGCCTTAGGTCTTCCCTCAGCACGGGTCGGTCCTCATCTTCGGTCTCTGATGCCTTAGGAAGGATCGGCGACTTGACAAAATGGAGCCGGTCCTCCAATTCCTTGTCGGCCTTCTTCTTCGCCTCTTCGCGTTGGAGCTTATCCCGTTCGAGCTGAGCTTTCCTCAAGCCGACATATTTGCCGACTGAGGGCGGGCGTCCTCTCCCTCTGCTGTCAGTTGTTTGTGACTTTGGCGCTGGTTCGTCGGTGTCGCTGGTGAATTGCGACAAACTATGCCTTGAGCGCGAGTTCCTCCTCCAAAGTTTCTTGCTCCGTACGGTGGAGCCGCTCCCACTTGAGTCCGAGTCTAAGCTCGGAGGCCGTACAAATTCAGCTGCCACCTCCATAGGCTTCACGCCCGTTTTCTCCCTCTCTACTTCTCCATCAGCGGGCTTTCGCCCCCCGAACTCCGCCTCCCCAGACCCGGATTCCGGAACCGGAGAAGGCAACTTCGTCAATAGGATAATAGGATTTAAGTTTGTGTTTTGTGATAAAGTTTCCATGATTGTTCCCACGAGTATGGGGGAAAGGTTGGTCCGCCCAGGCAGTGCCCCCTGTACCTGGGTAAGCCTAGCGTAACCCGCGCAGAGTGTCGGCCGGTACTCTGGCGGGGGTCGCACTCGAGACCGAACTACCCATCGGCCATGCATCCTCGCGGGTGCGCCGCCGCTTGAGATTCGGGGTGATTTTTATAGAGGTTTTCCTCGCGGTCCGGGCGGTTAAGCCAAGACCCTCGGTCCGGCAGGAGCGCGAGACATATCCACAGACCTCCATACCGGGTTACGATCTATGACGGTGGCAATGAAAGGGAAAATCCCCCACTGCCTGCTCGGGGCGGGTGAGCGCACACCGAGCCCGCCGACACCCCCCGGGACAGAACCGGGAGCTGCCCGAGATGGGCCCCACGACGTTGTCCTAGTCGACGGCGGAAAATATCGTCAGCGGGCCTACTCGCCAACGCCACAAGTGACGGAGAGACTAGTCGACGACGACACTGTCCGACGGCGTAATAGACGGCGGCCGCCGCAAGAGGCGACGACCGTCAACAACTCGTTGTCAGAGGTTGCCGGCGCGCAGATCAGCCTGATCGGTCTGATCGACGCGCCGCTGCCCAGGGTGCACCACGAGGAGGTTTCCCGACCCAGCACCCCAACCTAACCTAACCTAACCTAACCTAACCTAACCTAACCTAACCCAACCTAACCTAACCTAACCTAACCTAACCTAACCTAACCTAACCCAACCCAACCCAACCTAACCCAACCCAACCTAACCTAACCTAACCTAACCTAACCTAACCTAACCTAACCTAACCTAACCTAACCTAACCTAACCTAACCTAACCTAACCTAACCTAACCTAACCTAACCTAACCTAACCCGTTGGTTTCGCGGAGAAAGTACTACTACCGCCCAGTCTTCGCGGGGGGCGACTGAGCGGTTATGTTGGGGTAGCCGTTGCCTCACGACCCGACAATTGAGCGGCCCGGAACCCACGGGCGGCGGTCGGCCGAGTCCCCAACCCCAACAAACTAGTCCCTACGCAACGACCTACCAACTAAAACTCCGCGTTGACCCTCTTCGGCGCATAGGGACGACTGCGTGCTACCTCGTGACACCAGGTCCGAGTTTCGTCCGCGGTCGCTCCCTGCGCGGTGCCGCCTTGCGGCCCGTCTCCTAAATGGGGGCTCCTAAGCCCCCGCGCACCGAAGGACGCTCTCAGCGTCAGCGGCAGCGTGAGGTCAACACCACACTGCCGCCCATCCCGGGGGTCAACCGAAAGTGTGCGATGAACGCACTACACGCACTGAAAAGAGCGCGCGCACTAGGACGGACACCCCCCTGCTGCACGCCGACGCCCCCCAACGAGGCCCCTATTAGTCGCCTCTAACGACAGGCAGGGGTTTACCGTGGTGGTATTCTCCAAACGCCCCCATTCCACAGGGCGGGAGACGCCGGTCAGTCGTCCACCCGGCGCCTCCTACGTCTCCTCTGACGGCGGGAGGGATCGGCCCGTTCCCGATCCCTCTCGGCACTCTCCTGCGAGAACCACCACAGAAGTGGGCCACCGCACGCCAGGCCTCCCGACTGTCGACCATGGACGCGACCACAGCCGGCAGCGAGAGGTCTCTCCGACGACTGACACGAGCGCTGCGCTCATCGTCCCAGGCTGGGCAAGACTCCAACGTATGTTGGGCCGTATCCCGCGGGCAGTTGTCACAATGGTGACACACGGCGCTTATCTCCGTCCTTTTTGATTGACACAGGTACTCCCCGAAGCACCCATGCCCGGTGAGCACCTGTGTCATCTAGAAAGTTGCCGCGCCGTGGCGCCTGTCCAGCCACTGTGCAAAGACAGGACGCACTGCCGCGACGGCCCGAAGCCCCGCTGACGGGGCCTCCAGCCTGAGACGCTACCTCCACGGCGGTTGCCGTAAGGAGGCCCCTTTGGCCTCCACCTTCAGGGCCGGACGCTGCCCATTCCTGACCGCCTCCTCCCTCCAATGGAATGTATCGGAGAGAGCCTTGGCGTCCAGATCCCAGGGCAGGAATCCGGCCAATAGTCTAGCCGCCTCGAACGAGTCCGTGCGATACGCCTGTATGGCCTGCTGCGCAATGACCCGCTGTGGGCCCCGCAGGAGAGCGGCAGAACGTTTCCTAGGGCGTCAGCCCAGACCGGGCTGCCGTATAGTGCTATGGACCGCACGACCCCGTGGTATAACCTTCGACAAGGGATATTTGGACCTTCCAGGTTGGGCAGCAGGCTGGAAAGAGCGCCCGCCGCCCTGGTCAACTTTGTCCTTAACGTTTAAAATGGGCGCCGAACCCCCAATCGGCCATCCAAAAATCAAACCTAAATACTTCATGGTATTGCCGATGGGAATCCGCACCCTCCACTACGATGTGGGCACCGGCCGGTGGCCCTCCGAGGCCCGTGAAAGCAGATGGCCTCGGTCTCTCGAGGGCCACCTTTAAACCTAAACGCCGAATGCGGCTCACTACATGACCGGTGCCCACCGCCGCCAGGATCGCGGCGCCCTGGGATAGGTCTTAGACGTCGCCGTGACCAACGTGTCATCCGCATAACACGTCACGTCGACGCCCCAGAGATTGGCACCACGGAGCACCCAGTCGTACCCGATGTTCCACAAGAGGGGCCTAGAACCGACCCCTGTGGAACACCGCACGACATCGCTCTCGGTGCCACCCGTCGGCGCCCGGATACACCACGTACCTGTCAGAAAGGTACGCGTGCACCAGACGCCTGAGATAGGGCGGCACCACATGGTACCGCAGTGCTTCGTTGATGCATGGCCAGGGAGCGAATTGAAAGCGTTTGAGATGTCGAGAAACCGCGATGACGACTTTTCCGGCCACTGCTGCCTCCGCCTGCGACTTGACCCGCAGAATCGCGTGGACAGTTGAGCGTCCACCCTAAAGCCAAACTGTTTGTCGGCCAAATTTGGACCGACCCTCTCGAGATGCTCGACGAGGCGCGCGTGTATAATACGCTCAAAAGTTTGGCGACCTCGTCGAGCAGCACGATGGGCCGGTAGGCCGACGGCGACTTGCGGGTTCTCTACAGCAGGACGAGCTTCCTGACTTTCCAACGCGCCGGAAGACGCCCTGCACCATACAGGCGGAGAATAGACTGCGGAGCCGCGGCCCCAGGTACGCGAGGGCTAACACCCAGGCTTTCCGGGGATGCCGTCGAGACCCGGGCGGTGTTTTGCCCCGCAGTCGAAACACTGCCGCCCGCATTTCCGCGGGCGAAACCTCTGGAATATCCCTTGCCGAAAGTTCCCGACGACGATGACGCCACTTCCGGTGGCGCCATCGGTGGAGGAGTGGTCTCCTCGGTGGCCGGGAACAAGGCCGCGACAACGTTGGCCAACAGATCTGGCCTGAGACTCTCCGACAGCGGGGGCGCCGCCGACCGACGCTTGTTCATAACGAGCTTGTATGGGCGCCCCCACGGGTCCGCGTCGAGAGTCTCCAAAACTCCCTACGTGCCGCGACCTTGGCCCTATGAATGGCCACCCGCAGCGCCTCTTCGCCTCTTTGTAGAGGCCGTAGAGCTGCCGCTCCTGGTCTCGTGCTCACTGCTGCGAATGCGGCGGCGGCGATGCTCATGCGCACGCGCAGCCACGCATGACGCGCGCAACTGAGCTAACTCCGCCGACCACCAGTACACCTCCCGCCGCGGAGGACGACGGAGCGCCTGGGCATGGCGGCGTCGCAGACATCCGACATTGCCTCCCACCTGCCTCTGCTCTACCCGAACTGACCCTCCGGCTCGGGAGCCAACGACACAGAGCGGCCAGCCTAGGCCCTTTGTCGAGGCGCCTTAACGCCCACCGCGGGCCGTCCTGTCGAGGGGCACCTCGGTCCACC
>NW_023594720.1:0-12557 GCF_014839805.1 Manduca sexta | reverse complement strand
CAAGACTTCGACACTGTTGTCATACCGTAATACAACTTCTCCCCTCCAAGGCAGGCATCAATCAGTCAATGTTATCATGACTTAAAATAAGCCAGCTTTATCTACAGCATGAATAGACGACAATTAACAAACTTATTCAATCGAAGTCCCGTCACAAAACATCAACGAAATCAATATTTTTTACTCTATTTTCTGTTATAATTCAAATTCTCACACCTTTGTTTACACATTTACGTAAGCAATAAGCACAGAAGGACTTGGTAAGAAAACTGTGTACTTCATTACACAATATTTATCGATGGGCCGTAATTGGCTGTTCTTTAGAGGCCCCAAAAATACAGCTATTGTGGGGTATAATAGAACTAAGTATTTATAAAGTTTTTTCTATTTTTATGTTTAATTTTTTTACCCTAGCGCATGTTGTGGTTGTCCGATATTGAAATTGAATTAATCAAAAAAATATTTTTTTCATTTGTATGTAATACTTATTGTTAATTTAGTTGGCAATCCATAATAAATAAAATAAAATAACTACTACTTTCAAGATTGCTAGTACGAGACACTATAATCAGTATAATCCGTTTATTACAGTATAATCCGTTTATTATGACTCTGCCTATATTGACCAACCTCTTATTATGACGTAATTACACTACGAAGTTTCGTTTTCATATAAGATTCTTTATAAAAAAGTCAAATATAATGACTTCCCTTACAGTGACATGTCGCTTATTGTGACCCTTTTAATAAATTATGTCCGGTTATAATGACCGACATGATTCTTAGACGTCATCGTGTCCATTTCTTTGCGGAGCGCGAACAAGAGTGGTTTTGCACCCGCATCCCGTACGGCGCGCGCGGGCACTCGCGAAACCAATTCCCAGCGAAGCGCTCTCGCTCTCGCTCGCTGGAAAGGTATGTGCGGGAAAGGGATGCGGTAAGGAAGTGTACGTTTAGTGTCACCAAATTATTAATAAAAAGACACTATTTTTGATTGACGCGACCGGAAATGTGAAGTTAAAATTTATAAAGAATTAATTAGAAATATGGCGCAACCACATACTATTTACATAAAAATGTTTTTTTCACAAAACGCTTTGTATGACATCCGCTTATTATGACGTGTTTGTCAATTCCTATCGATGTCATTATAAACGGATTCGACTATACAACATATTATCGCCACTTGACGCGTAACGCGTCATAAACAAATATAATTTTAGCTAATCCTTTGTTAATTGTTGGTAGTTATTAAATAAGAATTCATATTATATTACTAAATATTTGTCTCTGTCTTCAAACAATAGAGGGCATTTTGAAACTAACATTATTTACAATGTTTCAACATAATAAATGCTATGCAATAATATACAGTGCTTGTAAATCAAACATTGACGCTATTGCTTACAAAACTTCGTCCCGATAAATTCAAAGAAACCCCGCAATTTTTCTTTAAGCGGTCACTTGACTTTAAACAAGTCCGTACCACTCAATGCGGGGTCAAGAGCCCCTGTTTCCTGCCCTTAGTCCCCATCTGTTCGTGCTATAGCTACATTATTCATGGAAAATGTTCTACTGGTTTACCGGATTCGTGCCCCGGGGTTTTCTCATTAATTAGTATCAGAGTCTTGTTTTATTGACATTCCTACAAGCCCGAAGGAATTGCAAGTTATTTGCACCTCTATTGGTTTCGTAGAATTATTGCAATATCGATTTGTTGATGCCACTATATGATAAAGAACTTACCAACTAAATTTCAGTGCAGTTGAAAGAATAAAGTGATTTTTTTGTATTTATGAAAATGTGCTGCGGTACTATGAGGGTACGATGAATTAGATAATTGGTATATTATGAACGATAGAACGAAAGTAAAATTTTCCGTTCATTCATTACCTACATTTTCGGATGCAGTGAATCATAAATAACAAAATGAACTAATGTTGCGGTTTAATTAAGGTAATACAAACTGTTTTATTTTAACACTACCCAAATGATACATGGGTGGACTTATACCAGCTATCCTTCACCAATTAACCTCAGATTGTGGTGCAGAAATAAGTAGGTCCACTTATAAAATTACTCCACGACTCTCAGAGATGTAACTAATTACTTAATTTAATTTTTTAATAAGGTATGGTCTAAAAGTAATATGTATTGTATGGTTAACTTAAAAAGGAAGTTAATGTTTAAGGCGGATCCGTTCATGGCTCCGCCGCAATTTTTCGCTAGATGGCATTGAAGTCACAAAAGTCACATTTTTATAATTACGTCCAAAATACTTTGTTTCTAGAAAATTTTTTGCTATATGCTAGAGGTATATACTATGCTACAATTTATCTATATATTTATTTTGCTTCATCATAACGAATATCTGAGAATAGTACCGTTTAAGTTAGCTGAAGCAGAAAGATCGGTATTTCGTGTACATATACGCACGCACACATATCGAAAGTAATTTTTATATAGGACCACTAGATGGTACTAATGCAGAAAACATATTTCAAGGTCTCGAAAAATTGAACGTAATCTCTCGTATCGCATCTTTGTTGGTGCATATTTATAATGGATGACGAAAAATTGGGAATAAATAAATTAAAATACTGTATTTTATAGCTTGGCAAAAAGTGTAGAAATGGAACTAATCCTTTATTTTACCTGGCAACATTATCACATTTTTGACGTTTGTGAAGTTTTATAAATAGTGTCGGTGTTGTCTTTTATTAAAATATTGCAATAAGAACAACAAGATACTATTCGCGATACAAAATGAATAAGCCGCGAATAATAAGGTTCGCGAGAGAAATTAAATATAATACTTTTACCGACCATGTCTAGCTGAACAAGAAGCAAAACAATTCTATCGGATCTGGTAAGTGGAAGTTTATTTTGTTAATAATTTAAGTGTACTTTATAAGTTTTGATGAGTCTGGAGTGATTTTTACTACTTGCACTAAGTATTTTTCTATATCTTGCAATATATTATCAAGCCCGTAGGTAATGTTTACATTCATATGACAAAATTAGTTTAAAGATTGTCCACGTCATCTTGAGATACTTGCATCAATAATTAGTAATTACTAATTGAGGTGTAGTGTAGGTAGGTAGGTAGAGGTAGAGTGGTAAGGGTTCCGACCCTTACTACTGTGATTTAAATCTCATTAGAGCTTATAACTGGGGCATAGCAAAACAGAAGCAGCTCATATTGTATAAAATATTAATGTTATAATAATGAAATGATTCATTCAAAGTACAGGTTTAATAATAATTTACAATTTAATATTCATTTATTATCCAAATCAAAAGTAATTATTTGTTTGTTAAAGGAAGCATATGTGAGTGCTTTCAAGACATAACCGAAGATGATTGGAAAATCTCATGTCAACATGTAAGAAAAATTTAAAATGACTATTACAAGAGAGAACATACCCTGTAAAGAGGACATTGAAAGAATTATAATAAATCTTAAAGATGACAGTAGTAGTTCTTCAGAATCACAGGATGACTGTCCAGCCAGCTCCAGTCATGAAAATATGGACATTGATTTTACTGAAATACAATATTTGGAAGAAAGTTTTTGGTTTTATTTGTTTTTAAAGTAAAATGCCACAATTCTGAAATGATTTCTCAAACTTAAAACATGACATACTCTAATTAAATTTGAATACAATGGCAAATGATTTACCAGTTTATAGTTTTATATTTTTATTATAGATAACAAATCACATTTGTCTGGCTAATTTTACAAAAGTAACACTATGTACAAATTATATTATAAATTACGAATGGAAAGAGTAGTAAATTTTTCCTCTTCTCATAGTTGCCAAATACATGCGGTGGCTGAATCTGAAAATCATCAGCCATGGAACTAGGCTGACCCATTTATTGCACTACTGTGCAATAAATTATTGCACAGTACTGTTCTTCAGTAACCTTGGTTTCAAAATATTTCATCCATAGTGTGGAAGCTTTGTATTAGCTAAAATCTGAAATGTGAGTAGTAATATAGTATATGTTTATCCACATTACATTATCAATTCAAGTTCAATGTTTAGTCGGCCAAGTAAAAGGTGAATTACAATATTGACATATAGCAAGTTATCATGATAATTAGCATAGCATAGTAGTAGTTCACACCACCAGGTATTAATGATTACAAATACAAAACATTTATGTGAAGCATTAATTGTATCTGAACATTCCTTTTTTATTCTACTTCAATGTGTGGTGGGACCAGCAGTCTTTTACCATGAATGTTACACTAATAATTTAGTTGAGATTTTATGACACCAATCATATTTGAGGCATTCAAAATCCTATCACCCATAAAATCTCCGGCCTCATGATAATACAACTAACACTATGCCAAGGAGATAAAGGTCTATGGATATTGGATACAATAAATTACCTTGTGCACTGGTGTCAATTTTTTATTTAGTTCCCATGTTGTACTTTTTCTTTCACATTAGCAAACACAGAAGAATCTCCATCTCTAATAAAATTTAAATAATGGAGACTATGCATTTCTTCACTCTTGAAATTTTTATTTTAGATTCCATTGCCGTGAACGGCTCTGTAATTTTTACAGCAACTAGGTCTGTTTAAATCTATTCTTTTCAATTCATAATATTGTCCTATTGTGAAACAGTATTTATTTTTGAAACCAATAAATAGGCTTTTTTGTTATTGCTGATAATTCAAGCCTGGAAAGAAAATTGTCATGAGATAGTATGCTTAATGTAAAAAGGCATGAGTAATCTAATAAATAATAATTCCTATATTGTGTATGGAACTTCCATTCCTAATGATGAATCTAAGTTGTGACCATATAACCTTTTTAACTAGCCCCTTACATATAAACAGTAATATATAGAGTAGCATCCAATATATACCTTTTACACTGGCAATAAATCTATCTTAGTCACCAGGTTTCTTTATTTCCGCAGTCAATTATTTGTCCCATGTATTGTCGTTTTCAATTGCAAGAAATATAATACCAGCCATATTTGGCGAGTCCACAAAGACTATCACATATGAGCCACTCGCGTGTAATATCTGCAAGCTGTTATGATTGCCCACATAAAGCATATTATGTTTGTGTTATCCCTTTCAGAACAATGGTGCCAAATTTCATCACACATGCTGCATTAAAATGTGGAAACACTATGAAAACCCTTTTGTTTTCACTGGCATATTGAATTTGGAAACAATAACCCGAGTATGTTTTGGCACATTAAATGCCCACTGAAGTTCGTGCTTCGAGTCCACAATCAGTTATCCAATTACCAATTGCAGGTTGTTACTAGAAATCATTTCCACAGGTAGTAGATAGGCATCGGTATCCGGTTGGGATCAATTGGTTAGTTCTGGTTCCAACGCAGCTTCAGTTGTGCTAGCACTGACGGTGCATGACGGAGCTTCATACAGATATTTTGGTATAGCACGTGTATACGTGTACATCAAAGGTGTACATACACCGAGACCACCATTATGTTGTCTTGTATCGAATCCTAAAGGCTGAACTAAACTCCTTGCAAATGTGATAACAAAAATTAGCGTCGTCGATAAATTCAAACAAAACATGAAACAGAAAATCATAAGTATTGATGGACTAAACACAAATTCGACCTCACACCCACCACATAAGGTTGTTTTTTAATCGCGAGTAACGTCATGTTTTTGTAAAGCCTGGAATGCAATGGCCGTCACAAGTCACGGAGGTGGTTGTAATGTACTGTTCTTATAATGAAAAAGCGGCTATTCAATTTGGCCGTATATAATACGACCGTCGAGTGAAATTTTATTTTATTTGATTTATTGTTGTAAAACAGACTTTGGTATGAGGTATTTATATAAAAAAAATATCTTCCTGAGTTACGCTACGGCGATTGGAATTTAAGTTTTACAAATGAAATATTTATTAATAATAGATGATTACTGTATAAAATCGAAACAAACATAGACTAATATATAATACTGGAAGATACAAACACTGAAATGAAAAATACAATTAAATATATCGGTAATATGATTATATAAACTTCTGTCAACAGAATTAATTGCTGATATGTTAACTCCTGTCGTCCAATTATTCTTTATTTAATTGAAAGCTCCATAGATGTTATTTTTATTATGTATTGTTTATTTTTTTATCTTTGAAATATTGTCTATTTACGTATTTTATCGCGGTGATATATATTATTATTTTCTCCCAATATAAGTACATATAGCATTAGGGAGAAAATAATAATATAAATCACCACGATAAAATCCGTAAATAGTTTTATTTGAAAAGTTACTGTATAAAATACGATTTTAAAGCACCTATCCCGAGGGAGAAGTTAATAAATAGAAACAAAATCATAACTTTTATTGAAAAACTATATATTATATTCTTTTATCGATCGTCACATTTACAAATTACATTATATTAAATACAGGTAAAATTCTCAGGCGATCTTATTTATAATTTTAAATCTAAAATTTTGCACAGGCAAAACCGCGTGCAATAGTAGTGACATTAACGTAATGTGATGAAACTTACTTTTTACCTTAGACCCAACAGGGTATTGAGCTGGCAACGTCCCATAGGTTCACTTCACGACCTTGACGACGGTCAGCTAGGGAAGAGCAGCAACGTCGGTTGTAATATGTCAAATCATAAATAAGGCTTCTATCAAATACTCATAACAATGGAGGTACACGAGTGTACTTTGTTTACCGTTGTTTACTTTTCTTGACGTAAGTGAAGACGCTATTTCAAGAAATTTGAAGTGCTAATTCATTAAAATATGTACGCTTTCATGACTGTGCCTCAACTTAAAAGTTGAGGTTCTGTAAAAAGAATGTCGTCAATTGCCGGAAAAAAGGCTAATTTGATAGAAAGGTAAATACTATAATATTTAGGTTATAATTCGCTTATATGCCTTATTTTCTTGTTCTCGGACCTCAGTTCTTGTTTTTGTTATAGATTGCAATCTAATGACCGGAATAAAAATTTTGGTGTTGACTGCGAGGAATCCCAGAGGAGATCGCATATCTGAGTCCAGCCACTGATACTTTCAGAGACATAATTGCGGACACTTCTTTTACCAGTGATTACAGAGACAAAGCAATACAGGAATATTTTGAAAGTTATGTACCCATATGTAATGATTATAATCTTAGGCAGTTGTTTACAAAGATGACAGTGTAAATTTTATGTATTTAAATTGGTATACCTACACTCATATATCATGATATCTTGATAACATTATATTATATTTTCTTACTACATTATTGTTTTTGCAGATATAATACTCAGCATAAAGGACAACTCCTGTACGAATTTCGACATCTTGTGACTGCCCGCTATTCCACAGATGGCATTTATACCCACCCTGCGAGGACAATGTAAAGCCAGTATGAAAAAATGGTATACTTTGTGGATATAAAATTAAGTAAAGATGGAGTAATTGAAGAATGCCATTGCGATTGTGCTGCAGGCAGTGGTACTCAAGCATGTTGCAAACATGTCTCTGTATTGTTGGATGGTACACAAAAAATATTAAATTGCATCTGTCAAGTACTCAAAATTAATGACATTCAATAGACCCAAGAAAGTATTTTATAATTCACCCATTGCAGTTCAAAATTTACCCAACAAGAGATTGACATCTTTTACTTATAACACACTAAAAGATACTTACTGATATTATGGACAGTTATGCTGATTATGTGAAAATTTTAGTAATGGGATATGATGAAAGCTCAATACCTTTATTACAGACATGTGAACCCGCTAAAATCCACATGGCATTGAATGGGATCGTTACACCTATGTAGATAGGACTCCAATAGATATTTTACTAGAGAAGCTATTATTAAAAATATTATATCTGAACAAATTCAGGAAGTGAGAAGAATACAAGAGCCCAAAGTGATTCCTCTGAGTGGCATGAAAGATCATGCAGGATTACTGCCAGTATGTTTCATTTAGTGTGCCACAGTAAAGCATATAAGTACCAAAAATATATGTAATCGATATGATTTTGGCCCCTAAAGCTGTGCAGACTATGTTAGTTGTGCATAGTAAAATCCAAGAAACTATTTCCATTGCCAAATATGATAGAGATTATGGACTAAAAATAAAAAAAGTGGATTCATTATATCATTTGAATATCCTTTTCTGGCTGTTTCTCCAGACGGTATATTGGGTAAAGATACTATTGTTGAGGTTAAGTGTCCATATGCTGCTAGATATTATAAAATAACCTCTGTGACTGTGCCTTACTTAAAATACTTAATGGAGAATTACATTTAAAAAGCAGCATCCATATTATGCCCAAATCCAAGGCCAACTTTATTGTTCGGGACGCAATATTGCAATTTTATTGTTTACACATTTGAGGATATGAAAATAATATTCATTAATAGAGATGACTCATTTATTAATGGCATGTTGACAAATTTGTTAAACTTTTATGTACATAATTTAGAACCAGAAATGTAAATAAGTATGTGTATAAGAACTATTTACAATTAATAAATAAATTGAAATAATTACATCTTTTTATCTAATATCTTTCACAATATAGTAATAGTATAATTCCTGAAATTGTAGATGTTTAGCACATAAAACATAAAAAGATTTTGCTCACTATTGGGATATAGTTATGGTCTAATTCATTTTTAAATTTTGTTTGTCTTTGTTAATCCTATTATTCTTTCTATATGAACTCCTTTGTTTGCAAGCTCCTATCTTTTATTACATTAAGACCAGGCAACTGAAATTTTTCTTTTAAGAAACTGGGAATCCTAATGGTCACATTTTTGTCTGATGAAATATATATTGTATCATAAATCCTCTGTCAGTCAGTATACTACTACCACTTTCACATTTTGCTAAAAGGTCACTTTGTTCCACTGCCTACTGATCACTTATCAATCCTGCAAATGCTTGAGAACAATATAACAGCAAGCTACCAGGTATTGCACCAACTAATAAATTAGAATTAGAATCACTGCTAAGAATAATCACATTGCTGCCATAATATTTTATTTTGTGAACCACTGGACTAAGAGCTGAGTAGACTAAATTCAATTTTTATATGATTCAAAACCTGTGTAAAACTTAATAGTGGCATTATCATCTTTATATCTATTCATAAACCCATATTTGTGTTCTTGATCAACTTGAGTGCCCTTAGATATAAATTCATGCATAATATATGTACATCCTACTGCACTGTTGTCTTCTGTTTTGACTGCTTCTTCATGATCAACTTCCAGTAAATTGTCTCTGTCACTTATTAGGTTAACTTTGCTACTTGATGGTTGTGAATCATCTACATTTGTTACTCGACTGACTTCTTCGTTCAATACGTTGTTGATGTGCCACAGCAGCTGGATTTTCTGGTTTTATCTTCGTTAAGAAGAACACAGATAGCACAGCTGTCTTTTAAGAAATTTTGCAAGGAGCTCATAACCTGAAATCATAAAAACAAAAATAATTAGCACGAAGTAATTAAAAAAGAATTAATGGAAATAGGTAAATCACATAGAAATTCTATAGTGACTCACCTGTATAATTGATTTTCCGTAATAATCTTTTTCTGTAAAATGCGCAACACACAATCGTGCTGTGCTACTAGCTTCGAAGTTTTTATACGTAACGCAGATTCCCATTGCTTTCTACGTTTACTTTCCTTTGGAAATAAATGTATTCCTCTGTTTTACAATTTAACGCACTGCATTGAGGCATTTGGAACAAAAGTATATTATATTCATAAACACTCAGTGATACGTCATACGATTTGACGTTTGTTTTGTCAAGCCAAGGTACAGTGCGCCCTCTGTCGTGATAAAAGTTAGTGATTCTCCTCATTTCTATTTTCTATTTTTCCCATTACAAAATTATTTAAAAGGCATATCATATTTGATGTGTTTTAAATGATTCATGTATATTCTACTACGATATATCAATTTGAAAAGAATAAATAACGCCATCTCACGGTTATTTTGCTGCGACAGCGTTAATCATTTATATATAGTTCTCATTTGTGCCGGTATACTCAGTCAGCCGTCACTCACACTAACAATACGTACTTGTCAAATTTGATGAAATTTTAAAGGCCGAAATATCCATGATTATTAATTATTTTTACGTTTTTCTTTCAACTGCGAGAACTAATCACTAACTAGACGTGAATTTAAATTCTTTACTTGCCAATACTTGTTTAGTTACCCAGATTAAAGCCGAAACAAAATGTATGAAAATGGACCTTGAGGTATCGCCTTAAATAATAAATTTGAAGGCGTGAACCTTATAAGAGTACCTAATAGTATTCTACGAATTTCTGATTTAGGCTTACGAAATTCGATCTACAAAATGGATGTAGGGGCTATTAAATTACTGTAACATCAAAAATGGCTCCTCAACACATATGGTGCCCCGTAGGTAGACCTAACCGTAGCGACGAGCAGCAAAGTCAATTTCCTGTAATAATATCAATTTCCCATGCGAAGGTTCATTCGATTTAACCGCTCCGACGGTTTACCGGTCATGAGGAATGATTCTGAAATCGGTCTCCCTCGCGGCAGCTTTCCATACAAATCGAGATTGACATTGGCAATTTTAATTTGCATACATAAGTCATTATTCCACTGGGTACGCATTCATTAATAGGATAATCAATACGATATTTTTAAAATGATCTACATGTAAGATTACGACTGTAATATAGGACAAAGGGTAGGTAAAGGTATGTGCCACAATAATAGATTTTTTTATCATGTCTTCTTGAGGAATTAAACTTGTGTTTTACATACTTTATAGCCTACATAGTATGCAGTACCTAAAACAATGGAGTAAGCAGAGCGCAACTAGTGCACCCAGCTTCCAACTCAGTAGGAGGGGCGTGAATATCAAATTTTAGGGGCCATTACGAGAATATCATTTAGGCAGTCCCAATAATTCAACACATTACACAAGTACTTACAAATAAATGTGGTTACTTATGTTATAAGAGGGCAGCTGCTCTCTCCTCGGCATGGCCACTACTCGCCGTGTGCATTCCGTTCCATGATATGATAGGAAGCCTATCGCCATATCGGGTACAAATACCAGACTTTGGTCTGATACTGAACAAATATAAAAATCGATAAACCGAAAATAAATTCGAAACTCCAATGCCGGCCTACATGCACGGCCGTTTATTGAATTTACCGACACGTGCCAGCTCCACCGGAAGCTTCGAAGTACCGGACACGTCTGTCGATTTATGTCAACGCTTCCGGTCAGTCCATTAGGGCCTCTGTACGGATCACTGCAGGTACTTATTTGCTTCCACAGCGGCCGTAACAAGATTCCTATTTTTGATTAAACCTAACTGGTAGGTAGGTATAATATTTATATATATTGAACATGCATTTTATATTTTAGATTATGTTTAGGTTTTACTGCGATATTTTTGACTGCGTACCTACCTATTCAAAAAGCTAGACTTTTTTACAATTCGCTCATTAACAAGTGATAAGATTCTGAAAATAATTCACCAATATACAACTCTTACATTTTCCCAAAGTGCTATGCTAAGGTTGTCTTTAACTTTTAACCTAAGATTAAAATGCACGTAATTTATGAGCGGCTTGTTATTTTGCAGGATCAATCGGACGGGTCGACAACTCCTCGGGCAAATGACAAGTCCGGAGGTCATTCTCCTGCTGCTATTGAAGGTATGTTGTTCCACGAGACATGAGTACAATCAGTAATACAACCATAATAGTTAACAGAGCATCAAGCCTACCTCGAGGCAATTTTGAGCGCTCGGTATTCACACCGAATGCACGCTCATGCATGGGAGGTGGGCGATATTTGTCGCAGGCTAAAGCAAACAGTGCGGCGCGCATACCTCGTGGCTGAACACACACTGAAACCTAAGAGTCCACTAACATTTCCTCTCCGCTCATCCTAGAAAATTCCAATTCGTCCACACTCTCCATCTGGGTCTCTTCAGTGGCAAAGCCGGGGGTTTCCAGTATCCCATTTGAGGGTATACTCGTGACGCCTAGCAAAAAAATAACATGGAGGAGACAAGAACCTAATCTCAGTACTTTTGTAGCATAATGGCGGCAGATATAACGATCATAGCTATTATCCTGAGCAATATTGCAGTTTTTTATTACCGAGTAGATAAGTTTTAATAGTATTTTTAAATACTATTAAAACTTATTTTAAATAGTATTCGAAAATTAAGTAGTTTGTAGGTAGTACAATTTAGTTTCCATACAATTTATGTCCACATAACTCAATTAAGTATAAGCAGATGTTTATTTTGTTAATTGTTTTGTTTTTTTTTCGTAGAGTCATTTCCGTAGTATAATTTCAATTGGGGCATGGGTTTAAGGAATACAATCTAGTCTTAATGTAATTTAGTGCTTAAGTATTCTTTATAATGATTGTGTTGTGTTATGTATGCCTTTTGATAAATAAAAAAAAATAAGTACCTACATCTCGCCTGATTGTAAATACTTTAAATGTTGAGTAGGTACCCTTAACAATGGCAGCTGAACTCAACCGC
>NW_023594719.1:0-17000 GCF_014839805.1 Manduca sexta | reverse complement strand
TACCTTATTTTATTTATTTCATTTTATACTTGTAGACTAATTTTACTTTTATACAATATTACATTCTAAACAATTTTCCGACAATAGGTCTCCACCTATAGATGACTTAAATAAGCTTACATCTAAAAACCAAACTAGGAAGGACTTTGTTTTTTTTATTGACATGTGCCTTTTTACTCAGAATTTATTGCTTATCACATCATGGGACGGAAGACATGGCAAAACGTAGTGGCTCTGCAGTATGAGTACATATAACTCAAACGGACTGATCTCGCCACTCACCAACCGACCATATATAAAAATTAACTTTAATTCAAGGTACAAATAAATAATTCATCACAATAGTATACTCGAATGTACGAACGATATCCGCAATACAACTTCCTTTATAAATCATTAAATATATCCAACATATTGGTTTCAAAGTCAATTTGACGTCCTTTAATCTATTTCCGTTGAAATAATGACTAATTATGCGTTTAGTTAAATTAAATATAACAAGTTTTTATACTACCACTTAAGCTTTGTTTATTAAACAGTTCAATACATCAAATATCTACTTGAAATCCCATTGAAAGGTTCATTGATTTATTATTTCTTTATGCGCGCACGTCAAATTGACCCACTGCAGCTAATGGTAAGTGGAGTGGGATCCAATAAAATGTCGACTGACGAGAAATTATCACCCTTAGACAGTCGACACTTATCCCTGCCTATTGGAACCGGATATACACAGGCTGATCCCGGAACGCGACAAGCTTGGGCCACTATGGCAGGTTTTAACACCTTGTGTACGGTGGTCGCTATCCAGGCGGATATAAAATATATCCTTCTATAATACGGCCTGTGTATTGTTTGGGTGAGCAGCATAACAACGATATATCTAAGTAATGCAATGCATTTCGGCCCCGAACCCCAGGTTCGAACATTGATCCAGACTAGTGACTTTCTTTCAGCCCGCATCTTGAATTTTTGAAGGCGGGGCAAAATCTGGATAATGCCGCCCCAACCACCTATATTTTTACTTTTGTCATCATCATCATCATTTCGCGCTCCGCGGGAAATAATTTATGTGTGTTATATACTGGATGTCGCAGTAGTCAAAGTTGCGTTAATGATAAGTTGTGTATTCGTCTGCCAAGTTTGAATTTGCCGCCCTCTAAATTCGCCGTCCGGGGCACGGGCTCTGGCTTGCCCCCCCCCCCCCCCCCAGATCCTGGGCTGCTTTTTTTTAAGTTCTCCACCCTGTGACAAATACAAAGCATCTCACCTGGATACCAAAAAGTTTAATTGTTTTTTATGTGGTTTCGTTCAGGCAATGTCAAAATAAACCTGTATAATAAAATATCTAATTGATTATAGCTAAATGTAAATTGTCTTGCACGTGTATATTTACAAATTACAATGTCGTGTGGTAATAATAAGCGGTAATAATGATAATAAGCGGCGATAGCCTAGTTGGGTGAGGAACGGACTGCCAAGACGAATGTCCGCAGGTTCAAATCCCAAGGGCACACACCTCTGACTTTTCTAAAAAATCATGTGTGTATTCTTTGTGAATTTATCGTTCGCTTTAACGGTGAAGGAAAACATCGTGAGGAAACCTGCACGTCTGAGAAGTTCTCTATACGAATTTCGAAGGTGTGTGAAGTCTACCAATCCGCACTAGGCCAGCGTGGTGGACTAAGGCCTAATCCCTCTCAGTAGTAGAGGAGGCCCGTGCTCAGCAGTGGACAAGTATATAATACAGGGCTGTTATTATTATTATTATTATTAATGTCGTGTGGTATTTCTAGAATTCTTAAGGTATGGTGTTTAATCGTATTCACCTTTATATCGATTAATCATGGTCTATAATACCTACAGTGTTCCATATGACAAAAAAAAACTAATAGAATACGCTCACGCCTTTAATACCTGAAGGGGTAGGTAGAGGCGCAACTGGCGCAACTACTTTTCCCCATGCATTTTCATTCCCATGACCTGGTATAGGGCAAGTCTATCAGCTTTTCGAAACACAAATTCCAGACTCCGGGCTGATACTGAGTAGAAAATTCCAGTCACTTTACCGGACTCGAGGATCGAATCCGAGACCTTAACACTGCAGGCGTACCGTAATACAACTATGTCAACGAGGCAGTCAACTAATGAAATGTTAAACATATTTAGATTCCACATAATGTTACTCTGGCTCTTATTCGGAAAGCAGTTTTTGCCAAAGAACTCGCAAGAAACTGTAGTGTTGCTCTTTCAAAATCAGGTAGGTATTATTTACAGTGTATAAAAGAAAAAAAAGTATAATTCGATTTTAAACTATGACGTAATTTGATGACGTATTCATAGACAAGACCAATATGTCTCTGATGATTGTACCGAGTGTAGAAATGACTAACGACGTAACACATTTCTTTGGCATTTAGTAATATTGGCTAAAATACTAAACAATGTCTACACCTATACTGCTCTGCTAAGCTCAAAAGCGGTATCTCAAAAAAAACAAAATCATGATTTTTATGTCGTCAGATAGCTTAAAGCAATACCCATCCAATGAACGTACCTAAATAACTGTATCTTGTTTAGAACTTGTTAAAAACCTTAAAAGTTTTTTTCTCTATCTCAGTTTTACATACAAAACTGTATATATTTACAAAACTTCGATTATGGCGAAATAAGGTTTCCCTGACATAGCGCTTTTGCGCTTAACGCGGCAGTATATGGCATATATATTGTGTATAGACCCGAAGTCAAAGTTGTTAATATTGCCTCTTTCGACGTCTTTAAATTAATATAGGTCGAAGCAGTCAAAAATTAATTTACTAATTTATATGACTGCTTTAGGAATTCAGATGCCCTAAGCGTTAGAATTTGATGCTCCTTTTTCCTGGGGATCTTATTTTAATACGCCAATTGGTAGTATTGTTGCATTTGAATGAGCTAAAGCCTATGGCGAATAATGACTTCGGCGAGGATTGTTTATAAAGTTTTAGATGGAATAATATTAATAAGTCATGAACCTCGCGCCTGTGAGAAAAATGATAGCTTTAAAATCGTCAGACAATATTGTAGTTACAGAAACCTTGTGTAGGAAAAGGCGGCACTCTTAAAGAGTCCTTCACGGGGTTCTTTCTTCTTTATTCTGATAAATGCAATGTCGTCAGAGAGTTGAAATTAATTATAAGACTTTTCATAGTTATACCATTAAGATTGCTCGCGACTCCACTTGCAATGGTCTTTAATATCTAACTTATATTGTTTCTCTATAAAAACTTTGAACCCTTCTCCATTTGATTAAATTTTGAAATATTCTTCCTTGTTCCTTTTGTACATCATAAAAGAAATATCTCTGCAAAATATCAGCATTCTGTAGCCAAAGATTTATTAAAGAGTTGATTGGTCAGAACTAAGAACTTTTTAATATGCATCATAATGTTTATTGACTAACTTTTGCTCACGGCTTCACCGTAGAGTCCTTTTGTATAGCCTATATCCCTTAATATTGAAATTCAAGCTTACTCCACTATACATATCATCCAAACCCATGGTTTACGTCCGTTTTTAATAAGCAATCTCAATTTTAATCTACGATTCAATCCCTACAATAAACGAATTATAATACGTCATTTGTAAGGACGAAAAAATTTTTTATAGAGACTACCGTACACAAGTTTCTAAAACCTGCAATAGTGGCCCACGTACGTGTGTCGTATTCCGGGATCAGCCTGTGTATATATGGTTCCAACAGGCCGGCATAATTGTGTCGACTGTCGAGGGGTAATCATCTCTCGTCAGTCAACGTTCTATTGGACCTCACTCCACTTACCATCAGGTGCAGTGTGGTGCTTTGCCGTGACTGTAAAAAAACAATTCTAATTGGTCAATTTCCACGGTTTGTTTTTTTAAGTTCAATTAAGTATAAGCAGATATTTATATTGTTAATTGTTTTTTGTAGAGTCGCTTCTGTTGTATAATTTCAATTAGGGACTAGGTTTAAGGAATACAATCTAGTCTTAATGTAATTTAGTGCTTAAGTATTCTTTATAATGATTGTGTTCTGTGTTATGCCTTTGTTTTTTATTAATTTGTTTTAACAAATTAAATAACGGCCTAAAGCTTAACAGATAGAATTATTTTATTATAGATTACCATTTGTCTGCCAATCTGTCTAGGCCAGGCGGTGGCCGAGGTCACAGCGTTTATGAGGTCGCCATGATGATATTGACATGTGTGAGGTCGTATGAATATATTGATACAAATACATAAATGCATTGTCAACTTGGACCAAGTTTAGTTCCGTTTCCTAAGTAGTACATGTCAGGGTTTTTACTATATCTGTGACAATTGTAGGAATAATAATGTTCCTATTATTATGGTTTAAGGCGCTGCGCAGACGTATCAGGTTATTTTATACATCGAAAGTTAAATAGTAATAGGATTTATAAAAAAAAATGTTCAGGAAAGCAGTTTTAAGATAGAAATTGCAGAAAATGAACATAACTTTTTAAATTATTATCACGTCGTGAAAATGAAATGAAATGAAATAATTCATTTCAACCTGTAAACATTTACTATACATCATTTAGATTCCGTCAATACTAACTTTACCTCTCAGTAGTAGAGGAGGCCCGTGCTCAGCAGTGGGCAAGTATATAATACAGGGCAGATATTATTATTATTCTAACTTTACCACCAGTTCGTTAAGTAGTTCTCACTTGAGAAGAACGGGCAAGAAACTCTAGTGTTGCTTTTTTCAAAACCAGTTTAATGTGTAAACTGGTTTATACATATTACCGTACATGATACACAAAAAGAAAAAAAAGGAAAACAGCTCCAAAATCAAGAAAAATAAAAGCTTTAATGGGCACGTTTATTTACTTCATGTCATGTAGATATCACATTGTTGCCATCTTGTAAATTTGTTACACAAAACCACATAGGTAATGGATACTAATATCTTCACAAAATGTACATTCTGTAGAAAGAGACAAACGCAATGTGCTGCCAATACTCTGGGATTTTTAATATTATAGGCTCTAGTATGGTCTCCTCTCTGATATACGAGAGTGTCTGGCAAGATACCATCGCGTTCTTTACTTTTGCTGCTCAGAGCTGCAGTATTGTAAGAGAATAATATCGTATTAGTTATATCTACTGTTGTATTTGCTTACCGCAACAGATTTCTTAGATGCACCTACCTTGTTTATCTCTGCTCCACCCTAAGGTTGACTAGGAGAGAATGCCTATGGCATTAAGTCCGCCTATACACATATTTTGTTGTATATGAAGTGCAAATAAATAAATAATGCCTGAAAGTTAATATCTATTATCAGTATGACGAGCGCAGAACAGCGCCATGTAGAGCTTTGCATTTCAAAGTTGTAAGGTGAAAGAAACCTTGAAGGCCCACCTAAGTATAAAGTCCGCATAAAATCGTTTCACGGAAGAATATAAAAATCTTTGATTAAATTACAACATATTACTATATATTATAAAATTTATTAATGAAATTACTAAGAAATAATGTAGTATTTTTGCATTACAAATTACAATACTTAAAAAAAAACAAAACATTTAATGGTGATTCTTATAAGAAACCGGGCTTCATTTGGTCATACTACCTCATGATTCTCGTACTGTCCATGACAGTTGCTTCAGTTATGGACAACTTTTGTAATCAAACAACCCTTTTTAGACCTTTTGTTTAAAAAATAAACTACAGTATAACATAGTATGTAAGTTACTTTTACCTCTACGTAAACTATTTAATGAACAGTGGCGCAATCTTCAGCGAAGCGACAGTGCGTTGCGGCGCACTGGGCCGGCACAAATCGCGCGACGGGCGACCGAGCGGCTCACCCTAATGGGTAATGTCGCCACGGCTTTAATAGTTGTATATCACAAACATTATTTTATTTAGTTATTTGCGTTTTTTAAACAAGCATACCGGTTGGTACACTTTTATTTTTAACTAGATATTGCATGCGGCTTTGTCCGTGTGAAAAGTCGCCATCTATATCAATATACTTTTAACAAACATCAAAACATTATAGAAAATTAGAATTTAGAATATTAGTTCTTACTCCTTAAATTTTATTTGTACTTAACTTCTTGTGAGGCGCATTGTTACACATATAAAACTGATTTTTATTCGACAAAGTTTTAAGCGAGATAATTTATATATTATATTTGGATGGAATTTTAAAAAGGAGCTTATTTAAATTAATAATTTAATTTTAAAGACGTTAGTTTTATTGTAGCCAAAAATCAACGTTTTCGAAATATATATGCTACATTGGAATGCATCCGCAAAAACAAACGCGAATTACCTTTCTTTTATTTATTTTCCCTTTGTATTCGCGCATGATAAGTAATAATTGACAGCTATATTAAAAAAAAAAATTCTAGTTAATTACTCATTCCACCTCTTTTGACGAATCAATGTTTCCGAGTTACTCTGCCAATTCAATTATTTTTATTTTTCTCATAAATACAGGGGTCTAAAATTAGTCTTTTTTTTTTTTTTTTTTATGATTCCAAGCTGCACATTTCTGCCATTTTATTATCCAATATGTTTGAGGTTGGATGGAATTTGTTCGAAAAAAGAACCATCGCCCATACAAAAAAAATAACAAATAACTATACCGTCTTAAAAAACACTAAAACCAAAAATATTCAACATTACCACAATACTGGTTACCAATTTTCGAGTCGGTGCCTAGTGAAAATAAAAATACAGTCGGATTGAGTACCTCCTCCTCCTTTTTGATATCGGTTAAAAAGTGGACGTGTCCTTTAGCTATACATTGGTAGAGTGTGTATTACGTTTACTCCTGTGCTACCTTAGAAGTTATTACGCATACTAAAGCAATTGCTATAATATTTATTACAGGCGTTAATATACAAATTGTTAATTGTACAATACGAACACTATAATGTATCGTTCGCTCATTCGCCGCTAGTAGTAAGTACATGGAGTAAAAACCGAGTGGTTACCCCGAAGAACGGACCGAAAAGGTTACCTTCTAGGTCTGGGCCAGGTTATTTTTATCAGTTTAGGTTACGATAGCCTGGTTGGGCATGGAACGGATTACCAAAACGAATGTCCACAGGTTCAAATCCCAAGGGCATACACCTCTGAATTTTCTAAAATTATGTGTGTATTCTTTGTGAAATACCGCTTGCTTTTACGGTGAAAGAATACATCGTGAGGAAACCTGCATACCTGAAAAATTCTGTATGGGAATTTTGAGGGTGTGTGAAATCTATCAATCCGTACCAGGTCAGCGTGGTGGACTAAGGCCTAATCCCTCTCAGTACTAGAGGAGGTCCGTGCCCAGCAGTGGGACAGTATATAATAAGGGCTGACGTTATATAGGTTACGAAAAGTGTTAAACGGTTTACAATCGAGTTCTTACATGAGGTCCAAATTCAAATTCAAAGTTTAAAATTGATTTGCGTAGTACAAATTTTACTCTACCATTGTTCATTTGAATTTATCAGCAATATTTTATTATTAACTTTTGTTTATATAACCCGCAAAAGGGTTAACCAAATAAACAGATTATTGAGAATACCTTTTACCCTCTTATCCCGATTGATGGGTTCTTGCTCCGAAGTCTGTCGTTGGTTTGGACAGCACAGATGCCACGTAGCGTGTTTTTCTTTCATCTTGTGCTTTTACTTTGTTTTTATGTGTTTTATTATCTTTTATATCTTAAAGTTAGTTATACTTAAGTTACTCCATTTAACATATTTTTATTCACAATTTTCTGGTTATAATTTCCTCTTTAAGACAATATCTATTTTATTATTTATCCTATTCTATTACAATTCTTTTTGATCCTATTCTGTCGTATTCTCATTTACTCTATACATTTTTTGAGAATCACACTCACTTGTCTCTAATTTCTTATTCTTATTTAATTATCGTACATACCAAAGAAAATTATAATAATACATTTTCAAGATAAAATTAACATACAGAATGCATACCATTCCACGATAATTTCATGAAGATAACGTAACACGGCCGAGTTACGAGTTTCCATTATCGTGAAAAATAAGGCCCTGTGAAAGGACTCGATTAAGAAGGTATATTACAGCTTAATTAAAATCACTTTATTAAAACAGTATCGCAGCGTCATAATTTCTTTATCAGTATACATCAAGGAATATAAACTTTACGTTCTTATATATTTTGACAGTATATTTTGTAACCAATGAGTGGTTTTGCAAGTTGCAAACAAAATTTTTATTTAAGCGCTCGATATAAGTGCCTACTGGCATAGGTTCGTAAACTGAGCATAAACATGGTGTTATTGTTACGTGATTCGAGACTTATAAAAATACAAAGGACTTCTGAGATAGAGTACTCGGCACTCGGCAGTAAATATTAGAAGTTGAGAGTTAGAAAAACAATCAACAAAATAACAAATGAAAACGGAGACGATGCTTTTCGAAGCAGAAGTTTATAAATGACCTCTTTCTAATATTACTGCCGAGTGTTGTATTTTTTCTGTTGCCTGAATTGTGAAATTTTGCTACCGAGTACTGTACCACAACACCATTATTTGTTTGTCATAATAATCGTATTTTTTTTTTAGACCGGGTGCGGATTTCTTAAAGCAATCCAACAAACGGAATAAGAAAGCACTAGGAAAGCGTGGATTCGCATAAATCTCAACAGAAGCCCATACCCAACAGTGAGACAGTACCTACAGGACAGGTATTGTTAAATAATAAAATTTATAATAAAATTGGATTTCCCGGACCCGGATAATTTTTGAAAACACCTGCCAGACGTCTCTTGACGCCCTTCAAACTAGGACAAATCCGGGAAGTCCCGGACGGATGGCAGCCCTAAATGTAATATACGCCGTTTACACTCACTTTAAGACATACATATATATAAATAAGTAGCAGAGTGTGAATAGAATTAAGTAAAATTATATTGTCGGGTTTGTGCAGCAATAATCAAAAAAGTAGTATTGCAAGACATACTAAACCTCAAAATACATCGGAATACATTAACGTCTCATAATATAACAGATCCTTACTCACATATACTTGTTCCTAAGTGTATGCAGAAGTCAAATAAAGGATTAAGTAAATAACATTCTTGATGCAGGTGCCTGAACTTAATTCTATAATTAGTTAGTAAAGATTCCACACGTATTTGAGTTTTGCTCTTTTTAACAACTGGCTTTTGCTTGTGGCTTCGCTCGCATTTTCCGGAATAAAAGTCCCGCAAAATTTTCCCAGAATCTTAAAGTATTCCATAACAAATTTCATAAAATCCGTTGAGTAGTATTTTTGAGAAATTCGATAACAAAGCAGACAGAAAAGGGGACTGTCTTTATAATGTGTACATATATGTAGATATCTCGTAAGGTCACTTATGCGATTGTGAATGTTATCTGTAATAGTTGCGTCAACTGCCGAGGGTAACATTGACGTCAGTCGAGGGTCCTAATCCAACGACAGGTAAGCTTCGCTAATTTATCATCCCAAAACAATGGGGTGCGTTCAAACACATAGCTCTATGTAAATCGAAACTAGGGGTTTAACACATAACATGTAAATTGTCGCGTCGTGTTTCCGAATGGAGCGAAAACATTGAGCCCGGAGCAAATATTCGTTTTCAAGTGTTTGATCGCATTTATCAAATGGCTGAAAAGGATGGTGTCCTTTTGTTTCTTTGCCTGGGATCCGGCTGCCCTTTTTGTGATTAAATGTATTTTACTAATATTAACATCCTTTTCTACGTATTTTAAATGTCGAACAATGTTGCTATGTTGACTTTAGTGCCTTATTGATGAGGAAATCAGTGTACCATTGGTTTCGGTACCCATATCGGGAAAACAATTTCATGATTAATCCAAAAATAAAATTTATAGCTAATATGCTAAATTGTCCATTTCACATTAGGTGTATACCAAGGTCGGCCAACCGTAGAAGCAACTATACACCACCTGCTGAACTAAAATCAAAGTAATTTTATTATATCTAGATATAGTACTTGGGTTAATACTCTACTCTATAAGATCATAAAATGAGTTTTAAGGTGAGAACAATTATCATTATTTTACTACAGATCGTGGCTGAAGACTTCATGCTCATAAATCCCATATTAAACAAAGACTTTAAAGGAATGGTTAGTTATAGATACAACAAGTTTCAATTACAAAATATTTTTATAGCGTTGTCACGAGACTTGCGAATGCTTTCAAAATATCTACAAAGATTGTTGTTTACAAATCTAAAACAAAACACAAAACGAAGTATAGACTAGCAAGTTCTCGCACCAATATATTGCATAAGAACTTCTAGATTATACTACCGTCAATGTATCAAAAATATCAACCTTCAATATTTTATGGTTTAATGAAAATTTTCACATTTCGTAATATTCCGGTTTAGAAAGCCAATTATCTCGTAGCATTTTAAGGTGTCCTGTCCGCTACCTCCATTCCAAAATTGCTATCAGTGCATATAGACATTTCGCATTAGTATATTAAAAAGCTGGGCTTGATCTCCCTTTGGCATTGAGTTTGATTCCATCATTAATTCATTAGTTGAAAAAATTATCACCGGGATTTTTTGCTTATTGCCTTTGCTTGATTAAAAATTTCTCCGTAATTGATTTTAGAATATTGATGTAACTGTTTTGCGTATGTCGTTTACTTTTTACTAAGATAGTATAATGCGGGTAACAGACCTAAAACTAAGCTAATTTAGCATAGCTCGTATAGCTCGTATACTATAAGTATCAACAAATATATCAGCTATATAGATTGTAAGCTAAGAACTATTTGGCATTTTCTCAGCTTGGTTTTGGTCTGCAACCCGCATTAGACAGCTACGAAAAGCGAATATTTATATGTCAAACACTAACTTTTATCCAGAATAACTCGCAATTAAAAACTATCAAGCCCAGGACGTTGCTATTAAAACGAGCGAAATATATTTTTTTATATAGAAATAATAAGGTCACTGCAATTCATTTTTTGGTATGTGGAGTAGAGTCCAGATAATGTTAACTGACGAGAGATGTTCGCCCTATATCCTTCGCCATTCGATCCCGGCCTGATCGAAACCGGATAGACATAGGCTGATCGCGGAACGTTGAAACTTACATGGGCCAGAAGAAAGCACGTAAAGCCGTGGTCTTGCGCTTGATCTCCCCGATCATGTCTTGCCGTCTCACCGGACTATAAGAGTGGAGGAACGGAGAGTGCATCTGTGCTAGCTTGGCTGGTGCATTGAGATTGGCCGCTATGGCTGAAATTCGGTTAGGAATGAATCAATCAATCAAATGGGCAACTACGGCGGGTTTTATACCTTGTATTCGGTAGTCGCTATCCGAGCAGATAAAAGTATTCTAATACCCGCCTACCAATGCACCATTACATCCTAAGTGCCACAGTAGACGAAACTATAGTAAAATAAGACACCACAACCCCAATTCCTGCGTCTCGACAAATAATTCTGTTATGCGAATATATTTCTTATTAGTCAAATGCAATAAAGGTGTTAAATTTATATTTAAATAAAGTTTGCGAATCCGTACAATGTAAGTAAGATCACATTTCAAGTTCTCGCAAAACACATAGTAGAGTTTAATCGGACGTGGACTTAAATAGCTTTGCATAAGCCACTTAACTGTATAAAACGCATACGAATATATTTTGTTGTGACACATATTTTTATTTTATTACTAGCTTTTGCTCGCGGCTTCGCCCGCGTGAAGGTGTTTTCCAGGATAAAATTCCACTGTTTGATAAAAGTCTTGCTACATATTTTCCCGGTACTTATAGGTTCAAACTAATTTTATCCCCAATCTATAATTTCAGTCTCAATCAGTCGAAAATCTAAGAACATTTATACAAACTTTCATCCCCTATTTTATCCCCCTTAAGGGTAGAATTTATCAAAATCCTTTCTTAGGGATGCCTACGTCATAGTAGCTTTATGCATGTAAAGTCTTAGCCCGATCCGTCCAATGGTTTGGGCTGTTCCTTGATATATCACTGTCAGTCACCTTTGAGTTATATATTATATTAACAACTGAAGTTAGCTAAAATTGAGTTTCTCGAAGCCGACCACTATTTATGTACTATGTATTTTGAGACTATGCAATTTTGTCGCGTTCGCGATTCACTCTTCACTCTTTGTTGAGTTTCAGAACGCGATATTAGATCCTCCAACGCGCACGCGAATTTGAACTTTATGCAGCGGTAATAAATTACAAATTGACTCTCCATTTTATTTAGAAAACGTTTGTATGGGAAATAGAAAAATGCTGTTTTGAGGATTTTCCCGGCAATTATTCGAATTTTTTCTCACCCTTTTTAAATCTTCCCCAGACCTCCGACGAATAATTCAAGACCAAGATAAGATAAATCCGTTCAGCCGTTCTCGAGTTTTAGCGAGACTAACGAACAGCAATTGATTTTTATATATATAGATAAGTAAATTAATAATAAAGTTTACGGTAATTTTATATTATTTACCGACATTATAGGGTTCCGCAGCAGAATAAGGGAACCGTTTGGCGAATATGTTTGTGTTTATGAAACATAAAACAAACCTAGAAGCTATTTAAAATGCTGTCATGGATAGTCAAATGTTTAAAATGGTAGAAAATAACAAGTGAAATTGTTAATGAGGTATATGTAGTAGATGATTCTTATATGTATACACTTCGAGAATTAAAACCATAAATCCACCTAGAATGGAATAACAGCCCAATACCAGGTACGGAACCTTAAACTCGTAGATAGATAGTCAACTGAGTTTTGATGTAAACATAACCATTTTAACTTAAGGCGATACCTCAAGGTCCATTTCATAGTTTCGGCTAATTAACTTTTAGTTAAATTACAAGTTGAAGCAAATGTAAATTAATAATCATGGATATTTCTGCCTTTAAAATTTCGTCATATTAAATTTTAAAGGCCGAAATATCCATGATTATTAATTATTTTACATTTTTCTTCAACTGCGAGAACTAATCACTAACTAGACGTGAATTTAAATTCTTTACTTGCCAATACTTGTTTAGTTACCCAGATTAAAGCCGAAACAAAATGTATGAAAATGGACCTTGAGGTATCGCCTTAATATTATAATAAAATCACAAATATCTTTCCAATATTCCACCAGTGTTGAGTTCAGGTACGTTGAGAATTAAGGTGACGGCTCGCAACAGAGCGAATTAAACATGGCCCAACGCGAACAAAGGCCTTTTAGTAATCAACGAAAGCAAAGCGATAGTTCGCTGCATTTCAACTGATTCGGGCTACGGATGACATCAGCGCGTAATTGTCGATCCAATGTTCTATAGCATTAGAGATACCCTAGATGAATAATAGATTTCTCAAGTACTTGAGTGTTCGTGGTCTCGTGGGGTAATGAACCGGCTGTTAAATGAAATGCTGTGAGTTCGACTCTGCCATGACACAGTAAGATATCATCCATATGATGATGACCGATATGATGATATCTTACTGTGATTTCAGGACTATTTAACTAATGCAATTGTAATTATGTCATAACAAAATTATATACATAAATAAATTGAAAGAAAAAAGGAATTTTAATTTTACTAAACAATTCAAATTGCTATCACGCGTACACACATTAAATGACACAAATCTTAGAAAATAAAAGTAAAACGCCTACTAAGACGCGCTAAACACCGCCGAATTCCTCGAAGCGCGGCCACCGACTTGATGTTATCCAGACTTGTCCCATTTTAAAACCCTTTCCCGAATACCAAACCGGTTAAACGCCGCAAAACAGGATTTTGATCGTAAACACACTGGCATTTTTTTTCCTTTTAAAGATCCTTTGCGAATTTTGATGGCATTATTACTAAGTAGCATAAGCCTTGCCCAGAAGCTGTATGGGTGGTTTAAATGCTGACACATAATTGACATCTACTTTAGAACCGACGTAGACCTTAGAAGGAATTGTTTGGAACTTACAGAAACTAGAATCGTTTACCAGACGCAATGTCACATGAAACGTAATGACAAAGCGTATTTATTTACCCGACTACGGCGAATTGAGGAATTTAGTTCGATCCGCACCGATTACTATCAAACTATCGCCTTTATATACATGTATGATAAGGCATGTTTTTGTTTTTATAAGTTTCTGTTGGGACAGATTGAATCTGGCGTAACGTGTATTATAAGGGTTATGTATGAGCCATTATGTTGTATCACGTATTGCTACAACGGTAGAAACAATAGCACATAAGTAGAAAGAAAGAAAGAATATTTTATTACAACACAGTAGCCGCCTTGTTCATTGAACGTTCAGTAACACCAAGTATCTTTTACTTATTCATATTTTGTTATTGCATTAATTTTACAGATGATTGAATCGTAAATACAGAAATAAATTTATATTTGTTACAAAAATACGTTAGTGAATAAAATATATCTAATAGTGATTACAAAAAATATTGAGCGCCTAAAATATATCTAATGCGTATTTTTTACCTCCGAAATATCAAAAAACACTAGCTGTAAAGCCACAGTCGTTATTCATAAACTAGTTTAATTTATCAAAATATACAGTTACAACCTCTTCAATAAACATAAAATAAATGCCGATGAAGTGCTAAATATATTAACTTTTTTCCGGAATCCGGAATCTATTAACGCGAAGTAGTAAAATTATCCTTAAATGTTGAACACTAATGTGTTTGTGCAAGCATGTAGTATTATTGCTGTCATAAAAATGTATTAATGAAAAGCACTCGCTAATTAGTAATGCCCATTGTGAGTTTTAAAACCGGCGATTGCCTAGTTGGCTGTGGAACGGACTGCCGAGACGAATGTTCGCAGGTTCAATACTCAAGAACACGAACCACTGACTTTTCTAAAGTTATGAGTAATTCTTTATGGATCGCTTGCTTAAACGGTGAAGGAAAAAATCGTGAGAAACGTGTATACCTGAGAAGTTCTGTACAAGAATTATGAGGGTATATGAAGTATGCCAAACCGCACTAGGCCAGCGTGGTGGACTAAGGTCTAATCACTCAGTAGTGGTGTAAACATCTTGATTGATCCAAAAAATAATAATACTTATTATTATAAAAAAAATATGATTCTTGCATAAAAGATATCTAAAAGTTACGAGCTGTGAGGAAAAATGTCTAACGCCAAAATGAGTTTGCATACAAACAATAAATTCAATTGTAATCCATCATCGAGATGAATAAAAAAGAGGCTTAAGTTTATCAAACAACTCAGACGCTTTCCGTTAAGTAGCTTCGATTACTCACGGCCGGGTTAGAGCTCCATAAATCAAAAAGTCAACAAGTGTAACATGATACTAGCCGAGGTTAAGATGTCATCAGATATTATCTGCGATCACACTGATTTATAGGCGACAATACATTTATAAAATTATAAAGTGTAAAAAATTTAATACAGTTGGTTGACCTGCAATTGGAAATTTATGTGTAGCCAATGTAACTACTGGGCATAATAAGACTTAGCATTTCATGTCTCAGGATGGCGAACGCATTGGAATACCAAACAATACTTTGTAATTCAAAGTGTTGGATGATGTTTCTACTGTTCATGGGCGGTCGTATCGCTTACCATCATGCGAATGGCAACCTCGTCTCGTCATTCAAAGCAATAAAAAAATGTGTAAGTACCTTCGTAGTTAATAACGTTAAACAGAATTATTTAGGGTTACTGTATAATTATACCTAATAAGTTGCTTTGAACAGGTATCCATAACAATTCTCAAACATAACCGTCATTAACGAAAAAAACAAAACATGAAAATTTAATTTACTCTTTCAAATACTCCCACATCCGACGTGGACAATAAATAACCAAGTTCCAAAAAAACCGCTGATACAGAACTATAAAAACAAAGAGGAGAAAAAATATACAGAGTAGTCCATCCATTTTGAGATATAAATCCATTTCGCAATGTGTTTGATAGAAAGATTGAACAAACAATACGTAGGCTTGAACACATGAACGATAAAGATCGATAAAATGTACAGCGTCATGCGAATATGACTGACAAAAACTGATAGCACGAATAGAGCTTGTAATGTATCACAAGAGGCCAGACGTGAATATGATTAATGATTCAAAAATATTTATATCGGATAATTTTCGTGTATGACTAAAATATTATTCGTGGCCTTGACCGACGTATAGGGTTCGTTTTGATATATTTAAGCTTTGTGACATGTACAATATGTTTGTATAGAATTTATCTTAACACAATGTCGTGATAGACCAAAATGGAAAAAACAAACGCCATAATAAAAATACATATAAACTAGAAATATCCACATAGATCCTAGAATTAAACTGTTGAATTTTAATAACATTCCATATCACAAATACTCTACACAACTCGAATCTATACTACTAAAGCTGAAGAGTTTGTTTGTTTGAACGCGCTTATCTCCGGAATTACTTACCGATTTTGATTTTTTTGACTAATAGGAACCTACATTACTCCTGTGTTCTTTCTAAAAACTGCTTTTTATCAAGGGAAAATAGTTATCCTGGACAAATATTCTCATGTGGGCGGAACCGTAACAAAAGCTAGTTTAATATAGAACAACCGAACATGTATTATTATGTCCGAACGAAAAATATCAGACCTGAATTCAATTGCACGGCTATTAAACCCATAACACGTGTTTTGCGTCAGACTACGAAATAATACCTTTAAAATTTTAAAATCCGCTCACAGAAAACTTGCAACAGAAATTTGAAACTAGACAAATCTGGGCAAGCTTCCAGCGAGTAACATTCTAGTATTATTACATTGTCCTGATAAAACCTGACGGTAAGGAAGTACAAGTTAAACCAATTTACGAAAAAGAGCATTTGATGACATGTTTTAAATGTCTTAGATGAGACTAATGACATAATAGATTAATTCTCAAAATTAATGTATGGAATGAAATAGTTTTTACGAAATATTGATACGAAATTTTCTGTCTCATC
>NW_023594718.1:0-12559 GCF_014839805.1 Manduca sexta | reverse complement strand
ACAACGGGGTTCGGTGGTGGACATCACGTTCGCCACCCCGGACCTAGCCTGCCGTGTCCAGGGCTGGAGAGTCCTGGTGGAGGAGGAGACGCTGTCCGATCACCGGTACATACGGTTCAGTGTCTCCACCCCCGGACCAACCAGCCCAGTAACAGTGGAAGTTTGACCTCCCGACGATGGGGCGGCCAGCGTTAGCCGTTACGCGGCTCAACCGGGAGGCCGTGAAGGAAGCCGCTCTTGTTCAGGCGTGGTTCCCTGTACCGGCAGGGCCGGTGCGGGTCGAAGAGGAGGCGGAGGTTCGGGGGCAATGTCGCAAATCTGCGACGCGGCCATGCCCCGGCCCGATGCCTCCCTCCGAAGCGACAGGTGTACTGGTGGTCGGCGGAGCTCACCCAGTTACGCGCGTCCTGCATGGCTGCGCGCCGTCGACTCGCCAGACACCGCCGCCGTCATTCCCGTCCGCCCGGCGATGATGAACAGGAGCGGCTGCTTCACGGCCTACACAAGACGGCCAAGAGAGCGCTGCGGGTGGCCATTGCGCAAGCAAAGGCCGCGGCACGTGAGGAGTCTCGGAGAACTCGACAGCGACCCGTGGGGACGCCCGTACCGCATGGCGTTGAGCAAGCTCCGCCCGTGGGCGCCCCGCTGACGCAGAGTCTCCGAGCCGATCTGGTGACGGACGTTGTCGCGGCGTTATTTCCGGCCACCCAGGAGGCCATTTCCACCGATGGCGCCACGTCCATCGGCGCCATCGTTGTCGATTCCGGCAGAGGATATCCCGGAGGTTTCGCCTGGAGAGCTCCAGGTGGCAGTGTCTCGGTTGCGGAGCAAAAACTGGCTCCGGGGCTCGACGGTGTACCCGGACGCTCGGGTCCTCGCTGTCGAGTCACTGGGTACGAGGCTCCGTAGCCTTTCTCGCAGGTGTTTTGAGCAGGGCACTTCCCGTCGCGGTGGAAGACGGGAAGCTTGTCCTGCTCAAGAAAGAAGCGAGACCCGCAGAGTCGCCATCGGCCTACCGACCGATCGTGTTGCTCGACGAGGTGTGTAAACTGTTCGAGCGTGGTACACGCCTCGCCTCGTCGGGCATCTCGAGCGGATCGGCCCGGATCTGGCCGCTTGCCAGTACGGGTTTAGGCGCGGCCGATCCACGATTCACGCGATTCTGCGGGTGAAAGCACTGGCGGAGGATGCAGTCGCTCGGGGTAGGGTCGTGCTGGCGGTGTCCTTGGATATCGCCAACGCGTTTAACACCATGCCCTGGGCCTGCATCAACGAGGCACTGCGGTATCACGAGGTGCCACCTTATCTCCGGCGTCTGGTGCGCTCGTACTTGTCAGACAGGTACGTGGTGTATCCGGCGCTGACGGGTGGCACCGTAGAGCGATGTCGTGCGGTGTCCCGCAGGGCTCGGTCCTCGGGCCGCCCTGTGGAACATCGGCTACGACTGGGTGCTCCGTGGTACCAACCTTCAAGGCGTCGCCGTCGTCTGCTATGCGGACGACACGCTCGTGACGGCGACGGCCAGGACCTTTCAGAGGGCGTCCCTGCTCGCCCCATTCGGTACCGAATTGGTGGTGCGCAGGATTCGGCGACTGGTCTCGCGGTGGCTCTTCCACAAGACCGAGGCCCTTGCCTTCCATGGCCTCGGAGTAGGCCGCCCATCGAGGCCTACATCTCTGTGGAGGGCGTGCGGATACCCGTCGGCTCAAAGATGAAGTATCTCGGTCTTCATCTGGACAGCCGATGGACTTCCGCGCGCACTTTGAGGCTCTCGCCGAAGCTGGTACGGACGGCCGGTGCTCTCGGCCGTCTGCTACCAAACGTCGAAGGTCCTGGCAATCCCCTGCCGGAATCTGTACGCTGGAGTCGTGCGGTCTATGGCCCTATACGGTTCTCCCGTATGGGCCACCCCCTGAACGACCGCTGCGTCAGGCTTGCTGCGAAGACCGCAGCGCATGGTGGCGCAGCGTATCGTCAGGGGCTACCGCACGATCTCACACGAAGCGGCTTGCGTATTGGCGGGCACTCTGCCTGGGATCTCGACGGGCTCTCTTCTGTCTCTGGTGGCGGGAAGAGAGCTGGTGCCGAGGACAGAGGCTAGCCCCCAAGAGGTCGAGACCACTCTGGTCTCTCCGCAACGCCGCTGTGGAGGAATGGCAGCTCAGGCTGGAGAGCCCGAGTGCGGGCTTGAGGACCGTCGCGGCAGTGCGACCCGTCCTTCGTCAGTGGTTGGACAGGCGCCACGGTGTGCCGACATTCCGGCTGACGCAGGTGCTCACCGGGCACGGGTGCTTCGGTGCATACCTGTGTCGCATAGCCGGGAAGGAGGAGTCCGCCGTGTGCCACCACTGTGGCAACTGCCGCGAGGACACGGCCCAACACACTCTCGAGGAGTGCCCAGCCTGGACGGAAGAGCGCAGCGCCTCTTTGCCGTCATCGGAAGCGACCTCTCGTTGCCGACCGTGGTCGCCGCCATGGTCCGCAGTCGGAGGTCGTGGCGAGCTATGGCCTCCCTGCGAGCGTGCCATGTCGCAGAAGGAGGCCGCGGAGCGGGATGGAGCAGACCGATCCCGCCCGCCGCCGCCAGAGGAGGAGAAGGAGGCGTCGGGGCGACGGTGTCTAACCCGTCGCCCTGCGCTCGTGGGCAACCGGGGCCGCCGCTCCTACCATCCATTAAGGCGGCCCACGGGGTGGGCGACAGCGTGAAGGGCTAGGCCTCACGTTGTCGCCGTCGCCACAGCGACGCTCGGCGTGCGGGGAACGGACCCCCCGCCGAGTCGGGCCGCGAAAGCGGCACTGCGCAGGGCGGTTCCGGCGCAATCCATGCGTTCTGCTCAGGTTTTCCCGGAGCCGTCCCTAATGCGCCGATGATGGCCCACGCGGGGTTTTTAGTCGGTATTCCGGTGCGCTAAGTCTAGGGACCCACCCAGCGATCGCCCATCACATCTCGGGCGACTCTAGCATCGCTGGGTGGAAGGCGCTGGTGAGCCTGACACTCCCCGCCTCTTCGGAGGGGGGTCCGTAAATGGATTTTCCCGCGACACAAAAAGGCTCAAATGTAGATCCGGTCTTAAGACCATTTTGGCTACGCAAGGAGGCTCTTTCACATAATAAAGATTGTTTATTGTGGTGCAACAGAGTCATTATTCCAGCTTCACTGCAAATTGAAGTGTTAAAATTATTACATGCCCACATGCGGGAATTGTGCAAACAAAAGCGTATGCTAGAGGTTATGTTTGGTGGGCCGAAATGGACAAAGAGATTGAGCGAATTGTATCTGAGTGCCACCAATGCCAAGCTGTCAGGAATAATCCGCCTAAATCGCCACAAACATGGATGGTATCTGAAAAGCCTTGGAAAAGGATACATGTGGATTTTGCAGGCCCATTTCAGGGTAAAACCTGTTATTGATAGATAGCTATAGTAAATGGCTGGATGCAGAAATTGTGCCATCTATGAATAGTGCTATTGTGAATTCTGTCCTCAGAAAAAAATATTTGCATCTCAAGGACTTCCAGATGTTGTGGTATCAGATAATGGTAGGACCTTTGTTCCAGTGAATTTAATGAATTCCTACAAAGGAATGGGATTCGACATTTGTACTCCGCCATATCATCCAGCATCTAATGGCCAGATTGAAAGAGCTATACAATCTTTTTAAGAATAAATTGAAGAAATTATCGGATTCAGGCATGCCATGGGATGAGAAGCTCTCTAAAGTTTTATATCTCGCACACAGTACCGTTCTAGTACTGGTAAAAGCCCAGCTGAGATGTTAAATGGCCGCATATAAAACAGCGGTGTCTGTTTTGCATCCAGACGTGACACCAAATCGCAATGAATTGCAATTGATACTGCGGCGCAGAGTTCGCCAAAGAGATCATTCAGAGTTGATCAGCCAGTACTTATTCATATATGGGCCTGGAGAAAATGGAAAAGGGCAGTAGTAGAGATAGTAGAAGGTCCTACATCTTATATGGTGAGAACAGAAGATGGTGAACTGCACCAAAGACATGTGGATCAAATATTGGCTCGTAGTCAAAATGATTCGAGTCAGGCTAATGTGACATCTAGATCTCGATCACCAAGATCTTATTCAGATTCAACATCATCTGAGCCACCTATTGAAATACCTCCCTGAGTTGTGGCCAGATATAATTGGTGTACCTAGTTTAATGACCGAAGTGATTAGTTTATAAAATTGTCAAACTGATTGGGGCTCATGTTGTAATTGTTTAATGTTATTAAATAACCTAAATGTATGAGGGAAAGATATGTTATATATTTGTAATGTCACACTTGTCAAATTAATATTTAATTAATGAGGGTAATATGAAATATGATTACAATAAATAGTTTGGCTTCAGATCTCGATATTGTCGTATCTTTTACAAATGATAATTAAATGTAATTTGTCCATAATAAAACGGACTTCTAGAATTCCACAATTAGCATAAACATATTGATGGTTGAAAGGCGAATTGACTAAGTGTAATTTTTTTGTGACAATAAGTTTCATACATATACAGCATATTGTAAAATCAGCACTTTTTTCTATATTTTTTTTAACATAGCTAAAAGTTTTCGAAGAATAATGTTGGTTAAGTCAATTAGCCTTTCAATGTCACTATGAATTTTGTCTATAAAATATATACTATGGCTATTTATATGTGAGAACATTAATATTTATTCCTTCAGGTAAAACCAAGTAATTACAAAATAAAATAATGTGCTAAATGATTAACATATTACATCATTGACTAGCATATTCTTATCTATATAAAAAATATTAGAACCCAACAAAACTATTTTACGTCACAAAGGTATTTTACCCAGCTTATAAAAATAAATGACAATAACAAAACCATTATAAGAACCTGTTTATTTATTCAGAATGAGAGGAATCTAAATGCCTGTATAAATTAAGATTTTATTTTAAAGCTTTCAAGATAGTATAGAGTACATTTGCATAATCCTAAGACTTTCTAAAAAATGTACATAAAATTAATATGAGATTTTTTTCATTTTTAATGTCTTATTTATCACTTCGAAATTTTGAAAAAAAAACTTTTGACATTGTTTTTATACTTGAACTGTTAATTAATGTTGAGTAGGACATACAAGAGGCGATACATTTGTCCGACATGACGCGTCAAAATGTAAGAGAGGCTCAAAATTATATATTGTACTACTTCAAATTTTATGTCGCGGCAGTCGCGTTACTTATTCTCCGCCTCTGGTAAACTGTAGGACGAGGACAGTGAGGTAGAGAACCGCATGCTACAAATTACAATAGGACGTTATTTTACAATTGACATTACATTACTGTGTTTTGAGTCATGAAAGAGGAAATATTTTGAGGGTTAACAATTAACATTACAAAATACTGTAAGATATCGCATTGAAACGCCGAGCCTCACTACGCCTCGCCTCATTTGAAGTAGGACGTTGTACCGGCTCAATGTTAAAAAGAGGCTACTCTTACAAACTCTTTTTTATGTCATGTCCTACCCAACTCTACTGTTAATGAAACTGCTATTGCTACTGAGTAGAAAAGAAAAAGAAAAATAATTGTTTATGCTCCTTTCACTTGGCAGAATATTATTACATTTTTAAAAAAGGTTAATAGGAACATATTTAGTGTATTATACATTATTGTTTCTCCGACACATTCCACAGATAGTTTCGTATTATAATATGCAGAATTATATGATACATCAACCTTAAAAACCTGTTCTTACAAATTCGAGTTACTGTAAGGTCACTCGTTTATTTATTTAAAAAATACAATGTTGTTTTGCACCAAGTAAACGATTTGAGTAATGTCATATTGCAATCTTAAGACCTTCGAATTAAATCACGAATTTATAGCACTAAATTGTATGTTATCGGTGCATGTGTTGTGAGACGGCTATTATAGACGAAAATAGCACGTTGCCAGATCATATTAATAGTGTGATGTATTGTAAACTACCTATCACAGTTATTATACACACAAAACACAAACTTTCCCTTGGAAAACTCTTGATCACGTACGCACGAATAATAGCATATTATTACCTTTCGTCGTTCATCAACTTATCCACGGTGAGAGCCATTGTTATTAATGATGAGTAAATTAACACAAAATATCAGTTTCCATATGGTAATGGTGTGAATATAAAGAAAATTTCGAAGTTTTCTCCCGAAACTGTGATGTGTACTACATCGACCATAGACCAAACTAAACTTTTTGACACTTGACAACTATAAGACAGTAATAGACTAGTCAGAAAAAAACATCTTTATAATTAATTACGACAATTAAAGAACAAAAAGATATTTAAAATAATTATCATTAGCTTGTAAAATAATTATTTTGAATCATTCAGCATTCATCATCAAGCATTACATGCTTTATTGTCTGTTACAAATCATAGGGTAACCTATTCGCTATCTATATCGTCATAAAACGTCATTGTCATTTTGTTTGATGACTGACGTTCTTTGTCAGGATTCAATATAGATTTCATCTCCCCTTGCAAGTTGCAAATGTATTATTGTGAAGTCGGTACTGAACTGTTTTGAACAAAAGTATAATTAGATATTAGTGCACAACTCTTTTGTTTGCTATATACTTATTTATTGAACAGTAAATATATTTGTGTATAGCAAATGTGTTCGTGTGTGCTGCGAAAATAAAACAGTAACGTAATAAAGATTACCTGACCTTTGTGTTTATCTACAAAAATTATTGTAGAATTAATTTCTATGGAGGGTATAACTCCTTCGCCAGAGGATACAACATGTTCGGAAGGGGAGGAGGAACAGAAAATCCGTGTGAATCTACCGACCCGAGAAAACGGCCAAGGATATTCGCAACAATCGACCTCGTACAATACATTGCATCAAATGGAGGAAAAAATGAGGCGGAAACTGCAGTTTTTCTTCATGAATCCAATCGAGAAATGGCAAGCAAAGCGTAAGTTTCCTTACAAGTTCGTAGTTCAGGTGATTAAGATTGTTCTGGTCACATTCCAGCTCTGTTTGTTTGCACACAATCGTTACAACCACGTCAACTATACGTGGGATAACCGCATCAGCTTCTCTCACCTCTTCCTCCAAGGCTGGGACTCCACGCGAGAGATAAACGCATACCCACCCGGTGCAGGCCCTCTGGCTGTATACAAAATAGATGAGTTCTACAGCACGCTAGATTTTGCATATGCTGGTTATTCCAACTTATCTAATGCAATAGGACCATATTCATATAATGATGAAAGTAACAACATGCCTGACCCTGTATTCTGCCAGTATAACTACAAACAAGGCGACATATTTGGTTTCAACGAAAGTTATCAATTCAATTCTGAGATAGTGGAAACATGCATAAATTTTACTAGGAAAGGCAATGAAGTATTTGATTCTGAATTGTTCATAAAGGAAGCTGGATTGATATAAATTTTCAGCGCTCATCAGAGCAAAATTGATGTTTTCAATTAAGACTATAAATTTCAGAGCGGCTGGTCCAATTACCCCACCAGATTGCTACAGATTTGATGTTGAAATCATTTTTGATAATGAAGACCATGACGGTCAAATGTCATTGATCCTAGAAGCTGAACCTTACAAATTAGAGTGCAAGGGTGACACAGCATATATAACAGACAACAAAATTGACCAGATATTACGTAGTACATTGAATATCCTAGTAATTCTTATCTGCGCTGTATCTTTCGTGCTATGCAGTCGTGCTATCTACAGAGCACAGTTGTTAAAGGAACTGACCGCAATTCTTCCAAAGAACATACAACAAAGACCTTAGTCTAGATGGAAGACTAGAGTTTCTGAATGTCTGGTACATCATGATTATTGTCAATGATTTACTGATCATCATGGGTTCAGCTATAAAAGAACAAATAGAACGAAATCAATTCACTAATGACCAGTGGAATGTGTGCTCACTGTTCCTTGGCACTGGTAACTTACTGGTCTGGTTTGGAGTATTGAGGTACTTAGGCTTCTTCAAGACGTACAATGTAGTAATACTGACATTGAAGAAAGCTGCACCAAAGATATTTAGATTCTCGATTTGCGCCCTACTTTTATATGCTGGTTTTATGTTCTGTGGTTGGTTAATACCGCCCTTATCACATGAAGTTCCGTTCGCTAGCAACGACATCCGAATGTCTATTCTCCTTGATAAACGGAGACGATATGTTCGCAACATTCTCTATTATGTCAAAGAAATCACCGATGCTGTGGTGGTTCAGCCGTGTGTATCTCTATTCCTTTATAAGCTTGTACATTTACGTTGTACTGAGTTTATTCATATCAGTCATAATGGATGCTTATGATACAATTAAACAGTATTACAAAGATGGATTCCGAAGAGTGATTTGCAACAGTTCATAGGGAGGCTAATATTGAAGAAGTATCGTCCGATTGTACGGACACAGAGTTCTACATCATTAAATGCAATAATGAATTCGTTATGCTGTTGTAATGTGTACAGAAGTGCTTATGCGAAAATTGGTAGTGGTGGTTCAAATATTAATTTGTTATAGGCTTCTCATTGTTGACCTAACAGTTATGTACAGCATATTGTAAATAATTGTTAAGTACTTACTCATTATCTTAAGTATTTGTATATTTGATGTCATCGCAGCATTTCTATGCAGCAGCTGAATGTATGAATCATAGTTTATTGAGGGTTCAACAGATGAAGTCGTGATTGAGAGATAAAATTTGATAGTAATGGAAACACATGAAGCATATGACCGATAAATTAATAACAGAAACAGTTTATGTTAATTTAAATTAACATTTTTATATATACAGAAGACTTATATTAGATATTGAGTTCAATAACAAATGAATTTTTAATTTATTTTCTTATTCACTGCTTCATCGGAACTGACCCTTAAAGTTATGAATTTTTAAAGTTTATTTAGGACATTTATTTGGAGTAATTTTGCATGTATATGGATTACATTATTGAAGTTTCTATGTGGATTATTTTTAACTTTTAAATGTTATCTATCAAATCTACTATAATATTCTTAAATGTTTAAGAATGAAATCTATTAGTACCCACTTCTACATTTAGTACACATATCTTATCTTGTTTAAACTGAGTAGTCCAGTCTAAAGTTGGTAGTTGGGACTTTGGAAGATAAAATCGCTCTTCATAAATTAATAGTAAAATTTAAGGTGGACTTTATATTTTATTAAATATTTTCTATTCTTAATTTCGATATGAAAGCTCTGCTCGGTAAAACCCTATGCGCACTTACTAATTCCATGCATTAGCTTAGTATTGAGCTGTGGCAAAGGGTCTATATGACCCTGATCCTGCCAGCTTCCCTGTATGTACAATCTAATTATCATTGGAATGATTTTCAGACCACATTCATACAAATTAGTACCAAGTCGAGTTCTCTTTTAGAAAATTTCACCTTTCGCCACTAGTTTTGAGCATAAACCATTAGTAAAATTAGTTTTAGTAATATTTTATATAATTGCTTATGTTTTCTCATTGAAAGTGATTTCTCGCTATGTGTAATAAGAATTAATTACCAAGTATATTAATTTATTTTTGAAGTTTATTATGAAAACCAGTTCATGTAAATTGACTTGCCAGGTAAATTCATGGATACATTAATGAATTATATTTTATGATATAAGAGGCCCTAACACCAATATTTTGCTGTGATTTGCTATTTGAAAAATTAATAGCAGTAGCAGATAGCAAATAGCAGTTTTCTAGTACTGTACACATAAAAATATAACAAAAACATTATTATAATAAAATCAAAAATCAAACTACAGCAAGAGTTTCTAAAATGGAGGTCTTATATTGAATGCTAAACGTCAGTTATATCTTCGTCCAGTTAAATAAGAATTATGCCATTACCATAAGAACATTTAAGTTTTGTATGCAAATATAAATTTAGATTTTATAGTTAATCATTCACAAATAATATGGTAGCATGTTAGAATGTATTTATTACTTTTTTAGTCACAACTATTTTATATTATAGATACATTCATTTGTATGTCTATATATTTTATTTATGTTATTTCTCAAACATTTTTCTTAAAAAATGGTTAGTGAGAAAGATAATTTACATTGCAGTTTGCGTCAGATTATTTAGAGATACCTTTAAAATAATTTGATCCTATTTAATTACAGTGTGATCATTTATCATTTAAATTGTAGTAATCATATTTGGCAAATATTAATAAATAATACATTATAAACTCATGTTTAGAACATATACTTTCTGTTGATATCTATATTGATTGAAGACTGTAGGAGACCCTAAAGAAAAATAAATAAATGTCAAATATGGATTATAGACTGAATAAAACTTATTGGTATTAACGGTGAGTACGAAGGAATAAAAATAATGCTCTGTAGTATTATTTTAATTTTGTGTTTATTACATTCTAAAAATGCCCAATAGCTATTCTATAGATGACTTACCAACTAACTTGTTTATGTTGTTCATACAACTAAAAATTAAATTTAAAACGTGTAGGCAGTAAATAAACTAATAACAGTTTTTCGGCATAATAAATATAATATAATAATATATTTTTTAATAAACTTTGTTTTTCTGTATCTACCCATTGTTCGGTAAGCACATTGTTTATTTAGCAATACTAGATTTTTATTTAGTCTATCCAATAAATTCTTTTTTATTTTAAATTTTCAATGATAATGGCAGGTAAGAAAAACGATTTGTGCATATTACAAGCACAGAAAAATAAGAATACATAATATTAGGTATGTATGTATATTAGTGTCATGTAAAATGTACATTTGTCCAGTTACCACAACCAAAGAAACAAGATTGTTATATTGTATGTAAATTTGGAACATCGAGTTATGTAAATGGTTTAGTTTGTATATTAAATATAATATCTTTATATACGAATGTGTTTTGATCATGTCACCGCAAGCGTTCATTGGCATCGTAATGTAATACCTGTGCACGAGATTGTGAAAAGTAACCCGATAATAGAAAGGACTGTGGCTTATTAGTGGCCTTATGCTAATAATACATAGATACGTACAAGACCAATCTGGTGGTAAGCAATGGATAGCCGAGAGCATACGCGTTGCCAAGGGGTCATTTAGCTCAAATACACTTGTATGTACTTGTGTTCAATTAACCGTGATATAGAAAAATCCGGTATGAGCCCCCGCTCTCATCGGATTTAGCAATTAATTAATTAAGACACAAAACAGATTACAATCTACATTTGAGATAACCCTCGCCTTTAAGTGAAAGCTGGGGATATCATCAATGGCCGGTAGAAAGAAAACTTAGGTCTGACGCCCACTGGCGGGTCCGAATAAGTCCTAAACGCTCTCGGAAGTAGAACAGGCCGGTGCCCAACAGTGGGACTGTACATAATAGAGAGCAATACTTTTATTTGTTATAATCGCCATAGCGAGAACTAATTCCTCTTAACAACTTCAAAATACCTATGAATTAAAATCAATTCGATTTTTTTCTCAAAGCTGTATAAATACTGCACGTAGGTACTTAAGTAAGTACTTAGATATGCTATTATCCAAGAAATTCAAATGTCACTTATTGTAGGTGTGCAGTCTCTTCAATATGATATACGATCCAGGATTACATGGTTGTGAATATAAGGTTTTTGTATCAAATCTCGCACTCAATACTTGGAGAAACCTGTGAATGGGGTCCTGGAATCCCCAGCTTAGAATCTGCAGGAGCCTGGAGGAATGTTGGGAAAGGATAGTTGAGAGAACCTGAGTAACCCTCTTAGGTTGGGCGTAGAGGAGAATGCCAGGAAATGTTCGCGAGACCCCTTAGGCTTCAGGGAGTCGTTACAACTATGAGGTATACACACTGAACTGTGTGCCTAGGCAGCAAATGTCCGGTATGAAGACCGAGCGCATAAGAATTGCCTCGGGAAAATGTGTATATTATGTTTATGCTAGGGAAATGCCAACGCTGATAATAAATACGTACATACCTACATCCTACGTATCTATTCGTACCGAACGTACTTGGTGGCATATTGCGCTATTTTACCGCACGTGGCGTGTTATCTTGCAAATAGACTGCACATGTCTATGCACTATATTTCTCACTAGCTTCTGGCATGGGCGTAGTTATTCTCCGGGGGAGGAGGGGGGTGTATCCTTGACTGAAAAATAGGAGTACGTTTTCTACGCGTTCTTGCATATTCTTGACTGAAAAAATAGGAGTACTTCTGTACAGATTTGATCATTTTAATCGTTTTAAAATGATAGTAGTAAGCTGCTTACTCCTGTGTGTGCGCATCAGGCAAATCTGGGATGCTCCTGCTCCGACTTATGGGTATATAGACGGGGTAATAATTGTATACTTATAAAGGACATCAGCAAATCAATAGCCTGTTACCACGACTGCCCCTGCAGTAGTTATAACTCTTTGAATTATATCGGAACCCTAATCGCCTTGTTCAAACATTAGTTTCCATTAATTTTTCCTTTGTCACCGTAGGAGGTACGTTTATTATGCCTCGGTAATGCACATAACAATTTGCACATATT
>NW_023594717.1:0-12579 GCF_014839805.1 Manduca sexta | reverse complement strand
TTCCATATAGCCCTCAACAAAATGGGTGTTAGTAGACGTTGTAATCGCAGTATTATAGAAAAGGCTCGTGCTTTTGCTGTCACATGGTTGGATTCGCTTTCTAAAATATGGCAGGATACAGTAGAAACTAGTGTTTATTTAAAACCGGTCTCCTCATCGCGCAATTGAAGGTAAAACACCATTCAAAATGTGGTATGGGAGCAAACCTCACCTGTATGTATTTAAAGGTTTTGATTGATGTAGATGTTTGGATTCATGTACCGTCATGTCATAGAACTAAGTTAGACATGAAAGCAACGGAACACATCTTTGTTGGATATTCAGATGATCCAAGAAGTTATTATTTCCGTAACGTGGAAACGCCACGAAGCTTAATTAAGTCAAGGATGTTACTTTTTCGAAAATAATTTTACAGGACTGAAAGAGATGCCTGAAAATAATTTAAACCTTAGTTTAATCCCAATGTTATTAATTTGTTATCGCAGATTTCATCATCTGATGCAAATCCATCTTTGTTGCCGGAAGAGCAAAATGACTTTGTGGATGCTGTTGATGATATTGATGACAACTCAGGTGATTTAGATCATTCATCTTCATTGCCATCAAGTGGTACTAATGATGAACCTTATGGTGGGTCTGAGTCAAGATATCCTCAACGAGAACGTAAGCTTCCAGATTATTTTTCATATAGTGCTCTTGTCGATGATATTCTGAATGATGATCCGAAAACGTTTCATGATGCAATATCTAGAGATGACAAAGATAATTGGATCTCTTCAATGAAGGAAGAATATAATTCCTTATTAAAAAAGGAAACTTGGATTTTGGTAAATAAACCAAGCCATAAAGCCTGCATTCCATATAAATGGGTTTATAAGCTAAAACGAGATGCTGATGGTAACGTAGTGAAGTACAAAGGCTAGATTAGTTGCCAAGGATTCACACAAATAGAAGGTGTAGATTACCATGAAACCTTTTCACCGGTTATACGCAACTCATCACTGCGAACCCTACTAGCTTTAGCAGTGCAGGAAGGGTACAAAGTTCGGCATATGGATGTCGACACAGCTTTCTTAAATGGTGACTTGGAAGAGGAAGTATATATGACACAACCTGAAGGTTTTGTTCGTAGAGGTGATGAGAATAAAGTCTGTTTATTAAGAAAATCTTTGTATGGTCTGAAACAGGCACCAAGAGCCTGGAATACAAAGTTAAAACAAACTTTGTTGGCTATAGGATTTATTCAAACTCCTTCTGAACCTTGTGTTTTTACCAAAAATATTTCGGATAAAAACTGTTTAATACTGGCAGTTTATGTAGATGACATTGTTGTTATTTATAAAGACAATGTGACGTTTGAGAAGTTCAAATGTGATTTTGGAAAATATTTTACAACAAAAGATTTAGGTATAATTAATTTCTTCACGGGAATAAATATATGTTCGCAAGAAAATTCTATAAAAATATTTAAAAGAACATATATAGAAAAGTTGTTGAAGAAATATGATATGCAAGATTGCAAAGGTATTTCAACACCACTTGCATTAAAGAAATTAGAACCTGGTACAGGTGAGTCTAATGATTCATATCAAGCTCTAATTGGATCTCTCATGTTTTTGGCTGTTAACACGAGACCAGATATAGCTTATACAGTAAGTTATTTGAGCCAATTTAATACAAACAACGATCAGAGTCACTGGCGTGCTGCTAAGCGGTGTCTTCGCTATTTGAGTGCCACTAAAGATGTTGGTATAACTTATAGGAAAGTGGAAGATTTTAAACTACAAGCTTATGCAGATGCAGATTGGGCAAATTGTCCAGTTGATCGACGTTCATACACTGGATTTTATTTCGAGTTCGCATGTGGTCCAATATCTTGGGAATCACGGAAGCAGCCTACTATTGCTTTATCTTCGGCAGAAGCCGAATACATGGCTTTAAGTTCAGCCACTAAAGAAGCTTGTTTTATAAAACGTTTTGTCACTGAAGTAACTGGTAGATCACCAAATGTTGTTATTTTCTCTGATAGTCAAAGTGCGCAAAACTTGCATTGAATCAGTCCATCACAATAGGACTAAGCACATTGATGTAAAGTTTCATTTTGTTAGGGAAAAAGTTAATGACAAGGTTGTAGAATTAATGTATATGCCTACAGATGAGCTACCTGCAGATTTGTTGACAAAGCCATTGGGTCCAATAAAGCATATCAAATGCATGAAAGGCATGGGTATGAGTTAATACATAGTTATGTATTAGTTTTATAAGAAACAGTATTTTACTATGTTGTTATTTTATGTTTTTAATTTATTAAGGGAGGATATGTTGTAGAACCTCTTGTTCTAATATAATTTAAAAATTAAAAACATAGATGTCTTATGTCAACTCGTGTAAAACAAGTGCTCAATGATAAAAAAACATTCTCTGAATTTATCCGTATTTTTCATTTCACGTATAGTATTTCATTATTTTTACTACATTTACTTATATGAATTATTATTATTTAAATGTTATACTTAGCATATTTTTTTGTACTCAAGGTATTTTGTTTTAAGCCGACTTAAATAAAAAGGCGTATTAGTTAATTCGTCGTATATTTGTTTGTTTTAGATGGTTCGTTTTACAAAAGAAAAACTGAAATACCTTCGTCTAGAACAACTTTACGTGAAGAGGTTGCAACTGTTCGATCAGGCACGTTATTTGGGTATAATGCAGCTAAAACATATCAAATGTCATAAGGCCATATTCAAAGTAATTGAGTTATAACGCATTCAAAATTGTTAATTCCTACATTTTGTATGTTTTTAGTTTTTAGAAATAAAATGGAATACGTATTTAAGCTACCATTATTTAAATACAACATATCCGCATATAAAACTCTAATATTAATACCTAAATATAGAAAAATAATGTGTAAAATGTTTTGAAGCCCTGGTTTACAAATATATGGCGCACTTGCCCCGAATTTGATTTGACAGCCATAGTTTGTTATAATGTTGAGTGATTAAAAATTATCCAAGAGCAATGCGAGTAAAACTTATTTTTCTATGGACTAAAATGAGTGTTTTCTTTATAATGTTTCATATTGGCGTTTTTTTTACACAGGTGCACTTGCCCCATTTCCGGAGGCAAGTGCGCTTACTACCATTTTTTTTTACTTTGAGCAAAATATGACTAATTTACAATGATAAAAGAAGTATAGAGGATGGGTAATATGGTCACGTGACATGCGGCACATTTCATGAACAAAATGGTGCCGACTCCGCCCCTTACAATAGTGATATGCTAGTACCGAAAATTTTGTATCGACATCGAAGAATTAAGAGAGACAAACAAGCCCCAAAAAGATCAAATACGAAAGGGGTTAGGAACTACCATAATATAAATATAACAAATCATAATGTAAACAAACAAACTGAAACTGATTTATAAGTAACAATTGTTAAACAAAGCAGTACCTGTTGTGACAAACATCCAGTTGTGTTTGATCTATATTTGTATGTTGCACTATTCCTTGCTAAAAATTTAAGTTACAGATTAAGATATTTATTTAATACATGATAAATGGAATAAGATAGCGTAGCCAGCAATTATTTGGTTGGTTTTATTTTATTTTATTATTATGCTCTTTGATCGAGAAACATAACTATGGTTCAGCAAACTAAAATCAATGACCGTAAAATGGTGGTTAAGATAATCAATTATAATAATTATTTGCAATAACAACAATATGATTATGTATCTATTTCCGTGCATGCAAGGTTGCTCGAAACATAAGACCGCCAATTGTAAAAATATATCTTACATTTCATCTTTATGTTGTTTCTTTTATGTTTATCTATTCTTTTATGTAACAATTCTAATTTTATTCATAGCAATATATTAAAGTAATATTACTACTTATTAGGTGAAGTATAATAATCATTACTATTTTACTTATCGCGAATATTGTTGGAAAACAGTTATCTTTACTCGCGTTAATTAAACGTGTGGTTTATGCATATCTTCTCAAAATGTAAAGAAATATGTATTTGGTGTAGGATTCCAATCACGTCGCTCAATATTCTCAATTCATTTTGCCTTGGTTTTAAATTTTTGGTTATCTTAAAAAATATTCTAATTTCACTTAGTTTGTCCTTCTGAATAATACAATATTGATGTGTGCTCTAACATTCTTTCAAAGACAAAAACCGTAACTGATAAACGGGCGTCTGTTAAAATATCGATATCAATAATTTCTAAACAAATCCACCCACCCATCCCTAAGCTCGTGTGTAAACAAACATAATGATTTTAATGTGTATAAATCACGCCTAAAAGGGTCCAAAGCTTAACAAACCAGATCCACATATCATTTTAATTGATAAAACACATCCAAAAGTAATTATACAAAGATATTTGCTAATTTTCGGTAAAACAGTTACTAACCTATGAAAATATATTTCGGGGTCTTTCTTGCGTGAATTCGATTTGCATCCTTTCACACAACACTGAGTCATTTTCGAAACTTAACAAATACACTAATAAACACACTGAACAATTGAGAATATGATTATATTACTTTAAATTCAATATTTATGAAGATTTGTTTACATCGTCTGACACTACATGTACTTGCCGACTGGCCAGCATAAAATGGCGTTTCTGCCGCAAGGCGGTCCCAGTGTGTTGAAGTAAACGAAATAGTGCCATATGCGAAGAAAGCAATTATTTTTGTCTTTTTGTTGCGTTCCAAATAAGCTTTGAGTAAAAGAGATAGACATATATATTGACAATTCTGCGTCGATTTCCCTAACATAAATATAACTTATTCATATAGCTAACTTTTGAGGCCTGTCCTCTTTATATTTAGTCATTGCTAATTTATTATCTGATTTCCTTGAATGGCTATAGGTCGTTATCACAAAATACCAAATATTCTTAAATTAATAAAATTACATTCTTAATTCAGCACAAAAAGAAATTATTTTGCATTGAATCCAGCTATGAAAATTTTATGGCGCACTTTCCTCGACTGACCTTAGTTCGGACTACTATCTAAAATCGTCTATGATACAGGGATTCTAAAATCCATAAAAAGAACATATTCTGATCTAGATAGTCATTCATAAACGTTTAAAAATCTTTTAACAATATCGTGAGATATTTTTAGAAGCGAAATTTGATTTTTAATAGTTCTAGGCTTACTATCTTACCCCTCATGATTGACACTGTAGATATTTTTAAAAATATTCGAAGAAATAGTACATACACGTGTAAATAAATAACAAATAAACAAAATTGATCATTCACCTGAGCTAAAAAAAATTACATAATTATTGAGTTCAGACGTTTTCGTGTGTAAATTTTGACACAAACTTGCAATATTTTACAAGTGCTAGATCAAACGATTTTTATCCGTTCTTTAACGACAAATAATTGTATGCGTAAAGATTGGATCTCAGGGAATATAGGTGTTTCGACAAATTTGAATAAATAAGTCACAAGATTTATTTCCTTTATGATACTATATGACAACAAAATTAATTGAAAACAGTAAATACTAAACTAAAATTAGGCATATTCTTGCATGGTGTTAATCTGGATCTGCCAGGGAACAACGAAATACCCACGATACAAACGATATTTTGTTTGTTAGCACCGTAAACATTATTTACTTGACGGAATCATTCATGTGATCTAGTGCAAGGTAAGGAAGAAAATGGGGTCGCAGGTAGTGTTGTCCAAAAACAAAAATTATAACACAATTGCGAGTTATATTATTTATACGATGTTACACCTCCTACGATCTTACCCCAACGAGCCTTATTGATCTAGCTTTTAAAATAGCAATTTTTATTAGGCCTTGACTCCAAAATTGGTAAGTACTAATATGTATATATCATCGATACATACCTATATGTACCACGTATAGATCTGGCGTTCCGTACACTCATTGTGTGCGATTCAACTGTACTGCAATCCATACACCTGACTTTAGTATGAATTTAACATTTAAAGCGTGTGGTTATGTACGGTGTGGCGCTCATAATATAAGAACTCGAGTTTAAGTGTAAACTTGCATGTGAATAAAAACACATTAGTCAAATAAGTAAAATTATTTGTTGTTCAAGTGAATAAATAGGCGCGAGGTTGCCATTTTAGTTCAGATTTTGAACAAATAGTTTTATGGACGTTAGTTTGTATATAGGTGTTTTCGCCCGTTTGGAGTTTTAGTGGCGAAAAGGTAACATAACACGTGCGATTATGACGCACCTAATAAAAAATAGGCATGATTTATTTTGTGTTTAGCATTATTAATTTGTGTTTAAGTCTCCATCTTTATCTCTTGATGTGAGAACGAAACCAATTATGGTTAAATCTGCTTCGCATTTATGAGTAAGGATAAGTCGTATTATCATATGTAGGAAAGAAACGAAAGATAACAGCATCGTGACATAAGTACCTTGTAATGTTCTGTGTTATGCGGACTGCGGTCATCCAAAACAACTTTCCTAGATGGCGGCAAGTACCTTATCGGTTCCCGCCGGAGAGACCGCTCCTGTTAATTATAAATGAGTCTATGACATTGCTGTCGCAAACGCCGGTGAGCAGGCTATCAGGACTTATAGAACTGATACTCGATAATTATCTTGTCAAGGTTGGAATAGTAAATTACGACAAGTTCAGTCTCGTTAATGTATGTTAGAGCATTGCTTTCTATTAGTTCATCCAGACTTTGTTTTAGTACATTAAGCAAGAGCATAAACTAATCCGCAATTGCTATAGATCCGTTTCGGCATCATGTCAGGTTTAGGTTATTAATGTTAAAGCACAATTAAATCGGGCCTGCTCCTCACTCTACGAGGGAAGTACCAGGCGATTGCTGGTCGCCTCCTACCGGTAGATCCCTCTTCCCACTGGGTACAACGGCAAGTGCCCAGGGCCCCGCGATCGATCGGGGTCCCTAGCTAAAGCTCAGTTCGGTTTTGAGAGATTAGAGTAGAGCTAATAAATACTCTAATCTCGCCCGAAATGCACGCTTATCGATTGCAATATTTTTAATAAATTTCAATGTATACAAATTTATATAATATACATTTAAAATTACTTAACAGTTTAAAGAAAATCATCAGTGTATTATTTTTATTTTGTATCTTTGATCAAAAGTGACGCGCTCACAATCTACCGTAGTGAGTCGCGTCATTCAAATAAAGCGAAAATGCGAAACCTGTAGCTCGAAGTTTGAATTAACCAATTTACATAATACATATTTTGAACTTGTAATATATATACTTAATTATTTTTAAAATAATTATTTGTAAACATTTAGAGATGTTATTAACGTATTCGCATTTGCTACAAACTTCTAACAAAATAATGCTATATTATGGTCATAGGTCATTATCCTCATATGCTACCGGTAAGGTTGTAAGTGTAATCGCTTAGAGCACGCAGTAAGTGTGCTTATAAGTTCTCTTCCACACGGAATCTCCAGACGAGGACACACGGCGACCTATACGTTAAGGTAGGTTACAAGTTATAAGCCCTATTGGGCATGCAGTTAAGATTTACACTAAGTTAAAATATGCACGCCTTTGCTATCAATCAGGAACGTTAAGACGTCTCAAATGTAAATGTATCAACATCCTTCAAATTGGTTATATGTAATTTCTCCATTTGGACAATGACGTCTTACAATAACGCAGGTAATAAAAACATCTTAGCATTTAAAGGCATTGAGACGCTCACAGCGGGTAGATACCTACCTAGTTTACACAGTAAATTCTGTATAAGTACAGCCTACAGGTTAATTAAGGAAAGTAAATGATCATTCACCGTAGGACAAACAAATTAGAATGTTACTGTTGTATTCTGTGTACTCTAGTATTCTGTATTCCGTTGTGTATAAAATTGTTATACTTACTTATCCGAAAAGGGTAGACAACATTTTACATATTCACCAATGAATAGAACATACACCAACTCACATGTATAAATTTAAAGTAAAACAGAAACCAACTCACATTTATATGTTTAGACATCTAGTTAAGCACAAGATCAAAGTTCTCCTTAAATGGCGCGCGTTTGTACTATCGGCCATATTATGTAACTTTATAGTCGGGGAATGTAGGTACTACAATAAACCACTCACTCACTCATTCAAGATATATTCTGTACGCGGTACTCTCGACAAAAAAGGAATTTCGCGACCTTACGCGAGAATAATTATAGGTAATGTTAAATTTTTTATTGTTTTTTTGGTTTTGAAGGCGATATAATTTTTGTCATAATGTTTTTATTTTATGCTTTTTGTGTAAGTAAAAATCAGTACTTATACCTTGAGTACATTATAGTTGACGACATCATTTTAAGAGTTTTCTGATGTATCTTCGAAGTCAAGATTCCAACAACAATGACATTTACATGGGAAACACCGGCTTTCAAATAAAAAAGATCCAATCAAAACAGTTAGCTACCGTGGGTAAATCTTTATTACAGAGAGCATAAGGAATCTGTGACGAGAAACACCTGGCTGCTGAGCTACAACATGTCAAGCAAGTACTGCGAGACAACAAGCTCCAAATTCCACGCGGCCGTCACAGAAACCGAGTGAAACCAGCCACAGTTGAACGTGTACCGGTTGTATTACCATATGGACGCATACGCATATGTAAGAGGAATCACCGACAAGATTGGCTACATCCTGAAGCGTGCTTCCATTAAAATTTATTTTAAGCCGCCTAAGAAAATTAGTCAATTTTTACCACCTGTCAAGTGCCATATACTTCTGCAAGAACCGGGAGTATACAAGATAGATTGCAACTGTGGCCTCTTATATAGGCCAAACAAAACGAAATATAGGGACCCGCGTAAACGAACATATAGCTTACGTTCTACGAAGACCGACGAAGAAACACCGACGCTCTACGAAGTCTGCAGTCGCTGAACACAGGAGACTCCAACCATTATCTGTGACTAGACAAGCCACAAATCTTTGCCAAAGAACACCGATTTCTCCCTAGGATGATTCGCGAGGCTATTGAAATTAAAAACATCTTAATTTCAGTAGGGAAGATGGTTGGAAGCTTGCACAAGCCTGGGATCCAGTTCTACATTTAATTAAATCGAAACCCAAAAGACCGGCTGCCAGACTTCAAGACACTGTGAGCTCATTCTGCGTAGATCGGACCCAGAACAGCTAAAAATATTTAAAAAGTTGTATATTTATAAAATGTAGGTAGATATTGTAACTCTGACTTGGCGGATGAACAACACCTCAGTCTCCCCCGTGACCATGAAGGCTGCAAAGTCTTCGAAACGTCGAGAAAAAAGTAAAATATTAAAACCGCGATAAAATTCGTTTGACTGCCTCGGTGGCGTAGTTGTATTGCATGTCCGGTACAATAGCGCTCTGAGGTCCTGGGTTCGAATCCCGGGTCGGGCAAAGTGATATTTGGGTTTTTTTTTTCTGCTCAGTATCAGCCCGGAGTCTGGAATTTGTGCCCGATATGGCGATAGGCTCGCCCCCTATCACATCATGGGACGGAACATACTTGGCGAAAAGTGGGTGCCCTAGTTGCGCCTCTGCATACCCCTTCGGGGATAAAATGCGTGATGTTATGTATGTATGTATGTATAAAATTCGTAAAATAGTTTAAGGTGGTAGCTCAAGGTCCATTTTCATACATTTTGTTTCGGCTTTAATCTGGGTAACTAAACAAGTATTGGCAAGTAAAGAATTTAAATTCACGTCTAGTTAGTGATTAGTTCTCGCAGTTGAAGAAAACGTAAAATAATTAATAATCATGGATATTTCGGCCTTTAAAATTTAATATGACGAAATTTTAAAGGCAGAAATATCCATGATTACAATTATTTTACGTTTTCTTCAACTGCGAGAACCAATCACTAACTAGACGTGAATTTAAATTCTTTACTTGCCAATACTTGTTTAGTTACCCAGATTAAAGCCGAAACAAAATGTATGAAAATGGACCTTGAGCTACCACCTTAATTTAAAAAAAGATATATCAAAATCGGTTCACCCCGTCAAAAGTTCTGAAGTCAAACAAAAAAATACAGTCGAATTGAGAAACTCCTCCATTTTGAAGTCGGTTAAAAAATACGTTATAATTTCATTATGATAATTAATTTCAGGTTATTGTCTCTAGTTTTTGCTTGCAGCTTCGCCCGCTTTTATCTGGATTTATACAAAGTTTTAGCTTATTACTCTAGAGTCTAGTAAGTAGGCATGTCTTATGAGGTTTACAGAAAAAGTGGAAATTAAAAAAAACATATCTGATATGGATATATTTAAAACCACCGACACAAATGAATAGGGAACCAACTCCTTCTTGAAAATTCATCAGGTGAAAGTATAATACAGAAATTAAAAAAATAGTGATCACGTTATGGAAAACGTATGTCAGGATAAGGAGAATTTTATTGAAAATTGCTTTTATTTATAACTAGCTTTTGCCCGCGGCTCCGCCCGCGTATAAAGTTTTTCAGGCAAAAGTTTTCCCGAGGCCTATGTTCTTCCTAGGGTCTCAAACTGTCTCCATACCAAATTTCATCTTAATACGTTGGGTAGTTTTGAGTTTAACACGTTCAGGCAGACAGATGCAGCGGGGACTTTGTTTTATAATATATCTTTTAGAACTTTTAAGAGGAACAATCCCGTCATACATCATTGTTGCATAACTTTAACCGCATTTAGCGCACGCAACGGAAGCTCTCAAAACTAATATTTTTCTCCGTTTTGCAACATGTTTCATTACTGCTCCGCTCCTATTGGCCATAGCGTGATGATATATAGCATATAGCACTCCAGGAACAAAGGTCTATCCAACACAAAAATATTTTTTCAGTTCAAACCGGTTGTTCCTGAGATTAGCCATTACTGCTCCGCTCCTTTTAGTCATAGCGTGATGATATATAGCCTATAGCACTCCACAAATAAAGGGCTATTCAACACAAAAAGAATTTTTCAGTTCAAACCGGTAGTTCCTGAGATTAGCTACCACTGCTCCGCTCCCATTGGGTATAGCGTGATGATATATAGCCTATAGCACTCCACGACCAAAGGGCTATCCAACACAAAAGATTTTTTTGGTTGAACCGGTAGTTCCTAAGATTAGCCATTACTGCTCCGCTCCCATTGGGTATAGCGTGATGATATATAGCCTATAGCACTCCACGACCAAAGGGCTATCCAACACAAAAAGAATTTTTCAGTTTAAACCGGTAGTTCCTGAGATTAGCCATTACTGCTCCGCTCCTATTGGGTATAGCGTGATGATATATAGCCTATAGCACTCCACGAACAAAGGGCTATCCAACGCAAAAGAATTTTTCAGTTTGGACCGGTAGTTCCTGAGATTAGCAGCGTTCAAACAAACAAACAAACTCTTCAGCTTCTTTATATAATAGTATAGATTATGCGGAACGTTATGTATACCGTTACATAATTATATTATGCCTATTAAGGCACAACCTAAAAAAATGCTGACACATATTAGAGAATAATTTATCAGCACTTTTAAATAAAACATCATTATTATATAATCTGCTGTTATGATTTCAGCCCCGGGCAATTCTTGTGCGCTAGGTCTCCACACCGAATGCACGCCCATGCACTGGGGACATTTGTCGTTGCTCTGGGAACACATTGGGTGGGTATACCTCTTGGTTGTAAGAACACATTGAGGTCCATCAGGGTTCGCGAACATTTCCCTTCCTTCCTTTCCGCCCTTACTAAAAGACGAATCGTATCCTTTCCCAACCCTCCCTCCCCGAATTCCCCTCTGAACTATCCAACTTTCCCCATTTGTTCACCTCAACTTGCACCATTTTACTAGTGGGGAGGGAGAGAGGTTGTAGAGAGCTACTTAGCGAATACCTGAAACTCGCCCCCACCTCCTCGACACATAACTCATTCCCTGTGGGATCAATATGTAGATACTGGTTTTAGGAATTGATAACACAGTAGTTGACATGGTTGACAGTTGACACCTACTGAGGTGGCAAACTGGTGGCAAATAGAGACAACTTAAATGTGGTAAAAGTTGAATAATTTTCTATGCAAATTACAACTCAAAAACCTACTACAGTAGCGCTAGAGTAGCAAGAAGACATCATATAATTAGTAGTTGTAAACGGAATAAAATTTGCTGATTTAATCATTATGTATAAATCTAGTGACTAGTGTAGTTCATGTAGTTCATATATCGAGATTCATCTGCAATGTATTAAACCTGAATTATAACATTGGCCTGGCAAATTATAACAATCACTGCCTCTGTGGCATAGTTGTAATACGGTAGGATTGCAATGTTGAGGTCTTGGGGTTCGATTTCCGGTTCGAGCATAGTGGTGTTGGATTTTCTACTCAGTATTAGTTCAGAGTCTAGAATTTGTGTCCAATATGACGATAGGAGCGCCCCCTATCACATCACGGGACGGATACACAGCGGAAACTGGGTGCACCAATAGGGGACCGGCCTATGCTTGATTTTGTACATTATTCTATATGTAATGGTTAATCATACGAAAAAGAAGCACTCCTGCGAAAACTGCATAAATATTAGTTAAAAATGA
>NW_023594716.1:0-12581 GCF_014839805.1 Manduca sexta | reverse complement strand
TGACGTGTGGAGGTACCTCACGAGGGATGAGGATGAGGAAGACAGCTCAGAGGTTGAGATTGAGCTGTGGCAGGTACGTTATATATTTCTTTTTATATACTGCCACACTAAGCTAAAAAATCTAAATCTTGATTTTTATGTCGTCAGATAGCTTAAAGAATACTCATCCAATGATCTTACCTTAATAACCGTATCTTGTCTAGAACATGTTAAAAAAAACCTTAGAAAAGTTTCTCTATCTCAGATTTCCATAAAAACTATGTAACTATATTTATAAGACTTCGATTATCTCGAAATAAGGTTTCCCTGACATACCGCTTTTGCATTTAGCACGGCAGTTAATAGGCATGGCAAAATGATGTTAAGCAGAGAGAGAGAGAGCAGAGAATTTACTGATTAGAAATGATTACTCCTTGCCAGTCGACATAATTATGCTAGCCCGTTCGTATCTGAATATACACATACATCCCGCAACACACTTATGTGGCTCACTGTGGTGTGTTTTTCATGCTTGTAAGTTTTTTTTTTCGTTCTCTGGTTTAAGCGCAAGAAGTTTCATACAAGGCTGAGCATGTATTCGAATATTCAATTGCATGGCCCCATAATTTTATAGCCTCAATCACTTCTCTTTTTTCTTATTTCGTATTTATATATACTAACATAAGTAGTTTCAAAATTTAGCAGTAAATAAATCTAGTTAATTCCTGTGGCTGTTGTCGTTAAAAATTAAATATTATATTATGAAGAGTTAATGCAAGAGTATAGTTGGAGGATGTTGGGGTAGAATGGATATTCAGAAATTTCGGCAATGGATAAATGGAATGAATAAACATAAAACGGTTAATAATTATTTAAATATTATTATAATTATTATGTATTTTTGGATTGGCTAAATTATGGTTATCAATTAAATAAGAGTAACGCAAAATTGTCGTATTTGTGACCATAATTACCTCAGTTTCGACCCTAAATCTTCTAAAGTGATATTGGATAGTTCTGTTCGGAATCAGCTCAGAGTTCACCTGCCCCTTATTACATGTACATAGCGTTCATTGTTTTATTGTATAATAAATGGCACTTTTATTCACAGGGATATCCGTACGGTCTACTGTGGTACGCGTTCGTCCTTCTAGCGTCACAAGTACATTTCTTCCAGTTATATTTCTCGTACAACCTACTCAAGGCATGGCGGGCCAGAGGGTCATTAAGGAAAACCGACTAAACTAATATTACAATAACGTTCATTTTACGTCGACGCAGTGTCACTGCCAAGTGCAAATGAGGCGAGTGTGCAGTGTATTAAAAATAATGAGGAGTGGAATTTATATTTAAATGTCTTTTTATTTATGTTTATTTGTGGTTTCGCCCGTTATTTATTTAGAAATTAATGAATATGTACGCCATATAATACTTTATAAATATCTATGTCTTCGAAGTAATAACTATGTTGTCCTTTTCTACGTAATTTAAAATAATGTAAGAGTGAAAAAGACGAACATTATTCAAGTTGTAGGTAAGGAAGTTTGTACAGTAAATTTGGGAGTAATTTGTCGTGTCTCTATTTGTCTGAAAAATGATTAATGAAGTTAAAATGTTCATGTAACTATTCTAGATATTTTGACGTTGATGTGAGTATTTAAAATGGACATGGAAATGTGCAAAACGACTCAACGAAGTTCAAATTATGTACCCAATAATTGTACATATTTAGTCATTACACCCAAATTTAATATAATAAGAAATTTAAATGGAATAATGGCAACCCTTTTACTTTGACAAATGTTACCATTTTTAAAACCAAAATGGAGTGAGCCTAAGGCCTACATTTAATGTAAAAAAAAAAAATTGATGTAAAAACATTATCAAAGTAAATTAATTTGTAGACAACCTAGATTATTCAATGTCTATTTTAGATACATGTTATAGATTCGGTAGTTGGAAGCACAAATGACATTTTTATATAAATATATACGTTTGAAATATATTTTTTCACTTATTGTATATACTTAATTACTTGAATGCAATTCGTACCAGTTGGAAATTAATACACGCCTTGTTTTAAACTTAAATGACATGTAAACAAGTAAGCGTGAAATGGAACGTATTTTTAAAATTAACGGATATAATGTTTGGGCGGGAATTTGTGAATAATATTGTTACTTGATAAAAACTTAAAAGGGCGATGCTAATACGACTGAGTAGTTGAATTTAACATAGATTTATGTCGTTATGGGTCGAGGCATGGTACTTGACCGCTAGAAGAAACTAGAGGGTATTGTTGCACAATTGTGCATGTATTCAAGAATTATCCATTCATAAATGGACACACCGCACAGTTCGAAGTCATATTAATTAGATGAATACTACCACAAAAACCCCATCGAGATAAATTATATATTGAGTAGGTAACTAAAGGGTCATTTTGGCATTGCGTTAATAAATAAAACCATATACTCGTGTGTACCAGCTGACATTGTGTCAAAAATCAATCACGAACAACGAATATTTTCGTAAAAATTCCCGATTTTAGTTTTTTTATTTTTTATCACTGTGGTTTAGTGCGAATATGGTGCGTTCTTGAGTATATCTGATTCGAACGTGTGATCTGTCGCCCCGGGGAATTTTCTTAGTAGGCCGTATAAAATGAACGAAACTATTTATTGATATTTATTTTGTTCTAAACCTACACCTTTTTATTTTACATAATATACGGTTAGAGAAACTTATTATACTGTTCTTTTTGATAAAATCAAGTAGGTACATATGTGGTTTCATTTAATAACGCCGTGTCATAATGATACTGTATTACTGACATTACAAAGCGTAACTACTAACTCGATAAGACCCTTATTATTCATCGCAGTGTATACAGCACTTAGGGTTGCCAACCGGACTATAATATATAGTACTATACTACATTTAGGGTCTGCGTACTATATACTGTTGAAAAAATATATAGTACGCAAAAATATTATATTTCAAACACATCAATGTAATAACTTCATTGTAAAAATATATGATCACTCGTTTACGTTGACTTTTGAGTGATGGGAAAGCGTGTATCCGAACTTTTATAAAAATAAATCAGTGATATATACAGGGTGGTGACGACATAGCGACATTAAATGAAACCATATACCGAGTATCACGTTAGTAGTATGTATACCAAAAATTATCAAATTACAATCAATGGTTTAGCCGCAGGAATAATTTTTTACTTTAACGATTTTAGAACATGATGTACGTACATTACGATTTAGCCACGCAAGTTCATTAGGTCATTCACCTCAAAACAATTTCATTTACCTACATGCGTAATACAACTAAATACAATGTGCGAGTCGCTACTCAGAAATAATATTACAATATTGTATTGCTGGTTGTATTTAGATCTAATCACCATAAAGATAACATTATTAAGTATTATTAGCAAAGAAAGATTGCCGAGGCGCACCATTTGTTTTGTAAACCGGTAAGATAGCTACGTTGTCAATTCGACATTTTGTCTAAACATGTGGGTAAGTGTAGGCAAAATACTAGGTGTAAAGGAAGCGCTACCGAAAATGAAGGTAGCGCGATCGAATGCTACTATTTCACTCAAATTTTATTAAATTTCTATACAGCGTTACGCATGGATAGATAAACTAATCTATTAATTAGAAAAAAAAAATCAAAATTATTAAAAAAATATCATAATGTAAGTTGTACGACGCTCATCAGCTGATGCTGCTGTGCGGGCGCAGCGCGGCGCGGCGCGGCGGCCGACGCCTTGTCGGCATTTCTTTTGTAGTTCGTACGCGTGTGTATAAGATTTGATTAAATGTTCAAGTGTTTACATGAAATGTGAACCTAGTGACCATGACCACCATTTTTTAGATTACGTTCATGAATGAAACTTTACGCCCAAAAGGGACCGCCAAATAAGTACGTACGTACGTCTCTTACGTGCAGTGCCTACAGGTCAGATGAGGTTAATAAACAATATTATAAAGGCTGTTGTGTTTAATTTAGATTATTTTCGCATTTAGTTTGTTTGAAAAATTAGATTCTTGTAGTTTTGTGTAATAAATTTTTTGATAGTTTTAGTGTGTTTTGATCAACTAGTGGGGTTTGTGTTTTCATTTAATGTCGTTATGTCGTCACCACTCTGTATAAACATATTTCTAAATTTGTCTTTTCATAAAATACTATAATTTTTTGAAGCGTTATATATTTTTACATCTTATTTTGAAAAATACTATATTTCGCCGAAGCATTGTTGGCAACCTTAACAGCACGGTATTACGATATCGCTCTCCTCGTCAACATCCTTTTAAACCTAATTCATTGCATTCAAGGTCATTCATTAAGTATATGCCTTTACCTATACTAAGTGATTCTATTAGTTTTACCGTTAACTGTGTTATTGAAATATTTCAAGCTACAATATCTGGTGTAGGAATATAATGTAGTTCCATAAATGTTTGTAACATACTCTTCCATAAACAATATGATAGTTAATCAGGTAATTTATTAATTATATTTAAAACAGGGAATTTCCGAGCGCAGTGTAACTGGCAGACATAAGATAAGAAAATGTGTGAAAAGAATAAAATTCTGATAAATGGCATACATGATATACAATCAAAAAATTTGCCCATATCTCATTATCGCACATGCTTCAATTTGGGATTCCCACCAATTATGACGATCCTAAAGATAAAAATCTTCACTATTTGGATCAGAGGTTCCCATACTTTTTTCATAGACGCCTTCCATAATTTTGCTTCCGGTGGACCTTCTTTTAGGTTTCACAGCGAAAGTGCATTACAACTACCGTCCAGCCATCGCGGGGGCTATGTTGGGATCACCCTGCCCTTTACCTTACGACCCCTATCAATATTATCTGCTTGCATTGATAGGTAAACCAGATACATTTTCGTGGACCCCTATTTATTAGTCACGCCGTCGTAGACCCCGACAAGTCTTCCATGGACCCTGGGGATCCACCTAGACCACTTTAGGAATCAATGATCTGGAAAGATCGCATCTTCACTTGCACTAATTACAAGATGATCTTCCCATGTTATAATCTTGGCCTTTTCCCGTGGTATTGCTAGACCGACACGATTGAAGTATCAAAAAGCAAACGAATAGAAAACCTCGGTTCTAATGTTGATTAACGAGACCCCATTCGCTATCAAAACCACTATTCAATAGCTTGAACCATACATAGCACGTTCTGTTTGGTTTAGTTTTAATTAGTTGTACAAGATTAATTTTTGTACACCATAGAGCCGAAACACCCAAATTATATTGGAGTCAAAGAACATAAAAAAACATTTGAAATACAAAAATAATAACAAAGAAAACTCACGCGGAATTGATAGATCAAGTACACCGCACGCGCGACCGCAAGGGACGAGCGGGACGTGTGCGGGGCCGCGGGGTGGGAAGGGTGTGCTGTTAAAAGTCGGCTGTAGTCTCAGAACAATGACAAGCATAGAAGTAACACTATGACATTTGAGTGTACTGTGTCTTAGACAGCAAGAAATTTAATTGTGTTGCGATCCCTTCTGACATCTTATCGATATCGATAGATGCTTTGTCTATCGGCTATGGTAAATTCACAGACCTGCTAAAATAAACACTTTTCGGTCAGTCAACTACAAACCGTTGCAAATTGCAATTTTAGATAAAGGCTAAAAAAGATATCAAAACCCTGATTTGGTATTCAAGTACCAAAAAAGTCTGGGTATATAAAAGCACTCGGTAAAAGCTGTCAAATTACAATAAACTATAGAACTACCGGCGTTCTTCGAGCTAAATTTTGTCCAATTTTCATTTGCTATTTACAGCAGTTTCCATGCCTTCCGAAACGTCATTTACTAAACACAAAAATGGTTTAGCATTTAGATTATTAAATTAAGAAAATGTTAGAAATTTCGGAAGGAATGGAAACCGCTGTAAGTAACAAACAAGAAATTGGCCGGAATTTCGTCTAGGAGAAAGCCAGTACGCCTTCTGTTCTTTTCTGACTTTCTTAGGCATTAAAAGATACCCAAGAGGTGGGATTTGACAGAAGCTACTAAAATGGGACAGTAAAATTAAAACACAGCGGTATCATTCATGTCACATACGTTTGATAACTTATTTCAATGTTAATAAAACTTTGTCGAAATGCTTAGAGCAAACACGGTGCTGTTTTTCCAATGCCAATTGGGACGAGCTATGGAAACGATCCATTTTGCCTCATAGCATCATCTGTAGGGAATCTGCAATGAAACACATTGTATGTAACACACTATGAAAATCAGATAGTTTCCTCGACCCCAGCCTTCGCGCACGGTTTCCAAGTGGCTTTTACCACTACACCACCGTATATTGAAAGTAAAAGGCAATTTATGCAAAATAGTAAACTACAATATACCAACATTTATGTTATCGAAAGAATATGCAGCACAACACTATTGAACACGACTACGTAAATTGGTAATATTAGAATATACTTAATAATGACTGGATCGAATGGCCAACAGCAGATTATAATATGACTAGAGCATAATAAAGTATAATTAATAACACTTTTGCACTTATGTACAGGGTTTAAGCAAATATATTAGGTTTTTGTTTACTCACCGATGGAAGCTGATGATTTCAGTTTCATTTTCTTTACGAGAAGAATGAGATTTACACCCCAAAATAACACAGGCCATTGCTTGTTCCTAGGGCTATATTTTACTTAAACAGCACTGTGTATTTATTAAAATGAACAACAATAATTTTACACAACATGTAGCCACTTTAGAAAAGTACGCGCTGAAGTATAACGTAACTAAATTGTGTGAGCGCGTTTGTGACATTGTTTTGAGATTGGCAAGTTGGAACATTTGACATTTTATTTGCTGTTTAATTCGGCATCATAAAGAGGACCAAAGGTAACCATTTGATTATTTTAAAGTGTACGCAAGCCGACCTTAGCAACATAATATTTGTCTCGTTCTTTTCAACGGTTTTGGCCTATTTGAAAAAATAGGATAAGTATATGAGGGTAATTTAGATTCCTTCTATGCTTGTTCTTGTTCTGAGGCTGTAGTAGTAGGTATAAGGGAGCGAACGACATGCGCTGAATTTTTACTAATTTAAAAGCTAACCTGCTTGTCGAAATTTTAATATGTTTTTGAGATAAAATATAACATATGTTAAAAATAATGCACCTGATTCTCGAAGAAACTAATTTTGGGTTTGTAATATACTAAAACTATGTAAATGTATGGGTCATAAGTATAGCCCAACATAGGTACATTTATTGCGAAGTCACACTTTGCAAAGCGATACGTGTTCATAGCAATAAACTTATTGTTTTTTGAGCCTTTTGTTTCATACGTTTAAGTACGGATTAACATTAGATTATAATTAGGATATTTGGAAGGATACACAATTAATCTGTTTTTCCATAATCAATATTAAAGCGATAATCTTTGAAACTAGGCGCGACTCCAGCGATTAGTCATTAATGTAAGGAAATTGCTCTAAGCAAAAGCTTGACTGAACAGAACATTATCAACGTTATTGTCATGAAGATAAAGTATTTTTTCTTTGTCACTGAAGCTCTTTATCGTTGTGTGTTTTTGAAAAATAAATACTTTATTACTTTTGTCAATTGGCGGAGGAATCGCGCAACAAACACAAAAATAAAAACATACAATCGAATTGAGAAGTTCCTCCATTTTTTGAAGTCAGTAAAATTCACCTTTCAAAGGATGGCTTTTGAATATTTAAAATCGCAAAACTCTAAAATTTGAGGCGGCGGAATAGGATCGAAAATATCCGTCCATAATTTTGTCATGTTATGCAGGTGTCGGTCAGTTTTATTAATCCACTGGACGTCGTAACAACCCTTGCCTGGACCCTGAGTCGTTGTACGGTTTGGTCTCATTGATATTACAGGTCCAATAGGGTGAAAATGCGTGAGTGGTAAAACGAGTAAAATTGCGATTGATTTCTTAGGTTTACGCGAAAATCATATATATCGAAATAAATTATTTTTCCCGCGTTACCATGACCATTAAGGCTGTAATGTCTTCGAAACGTCGTAAGGAAATTATAATATAAAAATCGCGATAAACTGGAAAAATAGTTTTATTTCAAAAATACTCTTGTGATTCACATACATCAACTGAACTGCAATAAAAATCTTGAAGATGACTAACAATTTACAGAATTTTATTTAAAGGTAACGAATAAAAGGGATTTCATGTGTCATTAATTCAATTAACTTCCCTACACATTGTCCCTCTTTAGCCCTATACCCTGTCTTGTCTTGGTACAGTCTCAGAAGGTCGTAAAAGAGTTGGTTGCGCGAGGTCTATAACTTATATGTCTACTATGTTAAGTATGTAAATAAGTTTTCAATGATTTTATATTGTGTTAGTTTGTTTTGAATTTTCCCTCGAGGCATTGTTTTAATAATAAAAATGTTTTATAAAAGTGGATGTTTTGTTTGAATACATTACGGCAAAACATTGCCAACGAAACAAACCGAATGGTTGTAGTCACAGAGACTAATCTATACCGAATTATAAGAAAGATAAAACTAGACAAAGAGCGATAAACTAGTTTTAAAATATGTAACATACATACATGTTACAATATTATGACAAATATTTTATAAAAATATTTTCTGGCAATGCGAAAAGAGTTAACTATACTATTTAGATTAAAAACAAACAACCAAAGCCGTGCAATAAAGTTTATTCTATTTTCATCGTTCATTCATTCGGTCAGTTCCGTTCAGTCTTCGTCAGCTATGTGCACGTCGTCGTCGGAGCCTTCGTCAGCGGTGGGCGGGCTCCTGCATCAGCGGAGTCAGGAGTCGTCCTGCGCCACTTGGCACGACGGTTTTGGAACCACGTTTTTACCTGCAGACAATAATTATCAAGTTGAAGAAAGGAATTTGAAGTGAACTAAGTATTAAGTACTATACTCAGTAAAATATCTAGACATGGACGAATTAAAGGTTATTTTTTGATTATAGATAAAGGTGCATCATGTTTCAGTTAGAACAAAATCAAAGTGAAATAATTTTCTTAACAATCTTCATTTGCCATCTCTAGTGTTATCAATGAGAGTGGAGATAAAAAATTTACCGATATACTTAGCTTAATTGAATTTGTGTATTATATAAAAACAAAGTTTGTCTTACCTGCCGATCACTAAGTCTAAGCGTGGAAGCGAGGGTCCTCCTCATCAGGGCTGAGATACTTGCTGGCGTTGAAACGACGCTCCAGCGCGCCGGTCTGCGTAGCAGTAAACCGCACCTGCCCTCCCTTCCGTCTGCCTCCCAAGCCCCACCACGGATTGCAGCAGTTTGGAGGTACTGGAAATACATTGCAGTTAGCAACAGTATACGTATAATTAACAAGTAAAGAAATTTGTCCCTCTTTTCAATTCATTGTATTCTGTTTGGCGAAAATAATGTATTTGTTGTTTACATTTTTTACCGAATATCGTAATTTATGTTTCCATATAGAAACAAATTTAGAGATGCAAAGATAGACAGTAATGGAATTTGCCAATCTTGAAGATACGGTTTTATTACCTTTTAATGCTAGATTAACTAGAATAACCGCGTAAAACATTAGCTTGTACATTTTATCAATTGTATATTGATAAGTTATTGGTTTATTTGAAAATGTTGTACATTTATCCTTATCTATGTTATCAGTCTATAAAAAATGTCAGTTGTTTTCCTGTCACACACATACTTATATTATATCGTATTTGGCCTAAATTGTTTTATCTGTTAATATTTGAGAATTCTAATTTCAAATGTTTTGGGAGAAATTATAGATAAACGACGGTTGGCAAAACACCGTATACGGTTGTATTTGGCGGCAATTCAGACTTTCTAATAGCACATTTATCACTTTGACCATTCGCAGCGCTCGCGTCGCTGCGGTTTTGGGCATGAGTCAAATAACATCGCCAGCGAGTCAGGCGTGGTGTTGGTTGGTAGTTCAAAACAATGGGAAATTGTATAGCGCTCATTTCGAGCGAAATGCGAGATGATCTGAGCACGTGTGGTGTGACGACTGTTGCAGTATTGGGTCAACCCCACATAGACTGAGATAAAGAGAGAAAAAGAAAATTGTTGATAATATTGCATTTAGAGATATATTTAATTTCTCCAAAACAGATAGCGTTTAATTATAACGATAATCCAGATTTAACAAGATATCAGATAAACAACACTTTTGAGATTACAAACATATTAGGGGTAACCATATTAGGTATTTATATCAATATCAGTTATAACATTGTTATACAAACTGTGATATTTTTTTAAGCGGATTAGCATAGTATTGAAGAATGGTATATCATATATAATAAGTATGTTTATCTTAATTATTATATTTTTTACACTTATATACATTAAATATGTTACGACGCATTTAGACTTTAGCTATCGCAATTTAAAATGATGCAGAGTATAGGCAAAGGTTAAGGATTTAGTGATGAAAATAATTTACTAAATAATAAACATACTTGTATATCATAGCATCACAGTTCATTCAGCTAGACTGATTTCGATGCAGTCTTCTCTATTAAACGAAATTCTAGTAAAAACTTCATCGAATTCCTGCCTTGACTGACAGATGGATGGTTTAAACTGATGACTAGAAACCTGAAGTTTACACGAATGCCTTATCCAACGTAGAAGAACACTAAGAAGAGATTAATAATAAAAGTTAAACCTTACTGAGAGTTTTAATAATAAGTATAATTTAAAATGTTTAAATGTTTAAAAGCTTTTATTCGCTCCAGCCGCCTTAAAAGCTTGTTATGGCGTTCGGGATATTTGTTTGGACATCCCGAACAAACTGCTCAAAAAGTGGCGAAGAGTGAAATTTTCCGCAAGGTAACCCAACAACATATAGATACTAATAAATGTAAATACTCATACACATAAATGTGGTTTGCAAATAGTTCTAATAATTGGATTTCACATGAATTACCAAATGGAAGCTAGTAGGAATCAGATTATATGGACCTTTCACCACTGCTGTTTAAGGTTAACATTGGAATAGCTTTATCACCAAAACAAGCCTTTAAGGCCGGTGGAGCGAAAAACAAACGGTTATGCTTAATTTACCGCCATTTTAATAAATGATCTAAATCACTGTTTTTAATATAATTTAAAATGGACCAATCAGAACAAAGTATTTTTGACATGCTTACAAATGAGTTACTTTGATTGGTTTATTCTCAGAATCGGATTGAAGATTGAGATTGGGATCCTTTATTGAAAACGGCTGGACTATTGGCGAATAACTTAGCCAATAAATATGACTATACCTATAAATTATGAGTAACGAATACATCCGAAAAAACCTATTCGTCCATTCGTCTGTATTCGGCAAGTATCTTAATCAGAGGAAGGATAAGGAACATTTCAAACATGTTGAGATAAAGGATACAAATTTAAGAAAAATGATTCGACCAAAGTAAAATTATTACAGAATATAGATAATAAATGAATTTTCATATTTCAACTGTAATCGGAAAAGAACATTTTTAGCATTATGCTTACTTTTATGGTAGGATATTCTTCAATATAATTTCGAAAATATCACGCTAAGCCGTATTTTGTCTATCGTGAAATGTCAATGAGTGTGATTATAAGATTATAGTTGTTAAAATAGGATAGTAGTATTATGGTGGAAATGATAATCTCTGTATTTAACAACAATCTGATAGATTAAATAAAATAATCAGGGGATTTAGTGAGGTGATCAATAGGAATTAAATGCTATGTTATTGCGGTAGTATGGACTATGGGGAAACCCGAAAGCCTTGGAGAAACCGGAAATTGTCATGTCATATGGCACGATAAAGACTCTTTTGTAAAAATAATTTTGACGAAATGGTGTAATCAAACATGAGTTGTTTAAAATAGTTTACGTTATTCTTTCGTGTAAATTAATTTTATCGGAAAACATCGAGATAACTGAGGCTGGTCAAGTTTGTCAAATATATTTATTAACTAACAAATTGGTAATAAGTCATAACGTTCTACTAATTATATTTATTAATGTATAACTTAATTTCTTGTCATGCTATTTAAGTACACGAGTGGGGCATGTTTCAGAATCTATACTTAATTGTATTATATTTACATTACTTAAATTACATGAAAACCTAACTAGGAACAAAATTGTTTGCAATTTTGCTTGACGGTAGATATGGGTAAGGTGCATTGGTGTAAAGGAAAAAAGGATCCGTTCTTCTCAGAGCCAACAGTTTACTGGTGGTAGGATACAGTGGCGAAAGGTGAAATTTTTCAAACGGTAACCCAAGGAAGCCTTAGTAATATATCGCGGCCAATTTAATAGAAAAAGACAAACGTAAATACGTAAATCTAAAAGGGAAGCCGGTAGGAATCGATTTGTATGGACATCGCCACTGGTAGGATATATTTTATATCCGCCCAGGTAGCGACCACCGTACACAAGGTGTTAAAACCCACATTAGCCTATATAAGTGTGTAGCGTTCCGGGATCAGTCTGTGTATATCCAGTTTCAATAGGCCCGAATAATTG
>NW_023594715.1:0-12588 GCF_014839805.1 Manduca sexta | reverse complement strand
TCATGAAACAGTCCTAATTTATTTCATTGCGTAATGTCTTTTGTATGATATTTAAGTGCCAAGTTAAAAAATATATTTTTATTAAATTAAGAAAAGACTTGTTACTGCAGTGTTGTTATGACTGCTTTATGAGACGTGTTTTCCTATCACAATAACTGTTAATAAGTAATATATTTCCAAGGTTTTAGTAATTGTGATCGATATTCTAAAATAGTGAGCGTGATTGATGTGTTCTTTAAAAGATTGGTTCACATCTGGCGTCTGGCGCTGTCGGCGGTGCTGTGAGGGATCTAATAAAATAAGATCTAAACTAGTACTGAAAATACAACGAATATTAAGGTGTATATTTTTTTTCTTTTGGCTATGAACTCCATGTTCCTGAATAAATTCACATGTCAGGGAAACAAACTAGGACGTCAACGATTTTATAAAAAAAAGCTAAAACACATCAAGTAGAGCCTATTTGAAACTTGTGGTCTATCACGTCACAGAACGGCATTAGCTTGGCGAATGTACTAGTTGTGTAATGTGGGTAGTTAAGGAATGTTCTACTCTGAATCTTGATTACCACAACAAAAAAATGAATTCGATAAGAAAGAAACCCATAACAAGTAAATTTTACCATTTCGAAAATCGTTAGCGTCCTTTGTCCAAGTCCGCATGGACCCCATCGCTCTCGGGACCCCACGAAATCCATTCAAGAAGCCCACCAAGTTTTCTTTTTCGGCCATTTTTCTTTGTTAACGAAATTGAATTCGTATTCACTGCTTTATGAAGGATATTTCGTTTTATTCGGAATACTCCACGCTCCTTTGTCCATATTTTTAAATTTAAGATTTGTTTTCACTTAAATCCTGGGACGAAAACAACCTCATTGCGAGCTTCGAATGTTTTTCCTTTGCTTTTATTTCCATAAATTTTATTCGGAGGAATAAATTTATAATATGCTGTTTCGATCTATCTTAATATTATAAAGCTTAGAGCTTAAAGCTTTTGAGCTGAAGAGTTTGTTTTAACGTGTTTTTCTTAGAAACTTCTAAACCAATTAAGATTTTTTTCACTAATATGAAGCTAGATTACTCCTGAGTAGGCTACATTTATTCCGGAAAAACTGTTTCATGCAGACGTAGCCACAAGCAAAAGCTAGTATTAAATAAAACAGCATTTGTTGGTTGCTGCTTACTTTCAGAAATAGACATATCGGTGTTATGTATAAACAAAGAGACCTCTGGTAATGTAGTCGCTGCGGTTCTTGGAATAAAAAACAATACCCAAATATTATTTGAATATTGAATACGAAGTTAAACTTCCTCGCGTATTTCACAAAGCTTCCTAAATTAAAGTCTTAACATTAAAATAAAACAAGGGCCAAAGAAACAGAATCTAGACGGTATAATTTGAAATTATACAAACGAATGTATTCAATTGTGTCTCGAGACGTAACGGGGGTATTCAGAAATGTTTACCAAAGCAAAACTAATGAATGAGATCGTTGTTTATTTCGTTTACTTTACAGTATACTTTTAAATAACATATTTTCGTCGCAATGTAGACTCATTGAAAAATAATATCAGCTTAATTAATAGGCGGCTCTTAAATAAGCAAAACACCATTTAAATAATTTCTAACGTAACAATGAAACATTTAAATAAAAGATTGGTGTGAAGCGATTGTGACGTCACCGGCCAATCCGGCCAAACCGCCTTTTTGAAATGTAAATCAAAACCCGAAAAGCCGTCCAATTTCACTTTGATGTGATAATTTTATATTCTGAAATCGTCCGCCGTCCCCCTATTGACTTTGCATTAATTATACATTTCATGTTATTTATGTGGTTCTATATAATATAATTATTTAATATTATGAAAATATACATTTATAAAGTGATTTTTCATTACTTCCAGCGGCATCTCATATACTTCCCAATTATTTCACATGATCACAATAGTTTTAGAATAATTTAACAATTATTTTGTCATAAAATAACAATCACGCTACGCTCCCAAACGTGCGACATTAAAAGACTCGGAACTAAAATGTAATTTTCCCGCAACATAAATAAACGACGAGATCAGTGCACGAGAAAGATTACCCCTATCGTGGCAACCGGCGACCTATCTTTTACGGCATAAGGATAATACACTGTCCAAACAAAGGGACCTCTCGGACAATGTCCATGAAAACAAAGAGAAGACAGATTTATTTTCATAGCGGTTGAAGCTTCATTACTGACAATGATATTTGGAGCGAATAAAATAAACTATCTGTGAAAGAGTTTTATATCACAATGATCTTACACCGCGGTGGGCGCCAATTGGTATTTAATGGATCTCATGGCCTTTATTATTGCTGTGTAGGCTATTTATTAAATTACAATTTGTAAGTTACATTACCAATTACACTCACAGGTGTTACACGACTATTTTATTTTCAACTTTAATAGCTAATTTGAATAAATAGGTATGGCTAGTTATTAAAATCGTTAAAATGATTGTGATAACAGTGTTACTACGAAGTCGTTTTTAGGTATTGACATCGTATAAGTAAATAACCCAGTATAGCTTTATTTTAAACGTTTCACAATTCAAATGCAAAAATGTAATCATTTATATTCATCGCAAAATGCTATTATTAACACACGGTCACATTATTCGCCGTGATGTATGTACGAGCGAAGAAATAAAGTGTAATGTTTGCCTGAAGTTTGTTGGCGCCCACATTGGGACCTCTCTCGAAATTGCAAATGTGTCCTCGCATCAGTGCCTTTATGGCGCCGAGTATTCGTAAAATTTAAAAGTTTCAAAACAATCTTCGTTTAATTCACGACTTGCAGGAAAATTTTATTACAACATAAGTCACGTAGTTTCGTAAATGCATTTCTATTTCGGCGCAATTCTTAAATACGATTTTGATGTGCAAACTTTTAAAGTATTTACGATGTGCCTTGCACTGCTCCAGATGGAGACAGTGTTCAAATGCGTTATTGAGGAGCGCTGTGGTGGAAAATGTAATAACACATTTGTAACAAATAGGTTCTTGAATGCACTTTTATTTTTCTTTGTGTTGATTTTGATACATTTCTCCAAAACTAAACGGCTAATTTTCTCTAACAAAAATTGTGTCTTAATAGTTTAATATTGTTAATGTCATAAGTTTTTCTGTCATCTTTTATGTTAGGAACTACTTAACAAAGCTTTTGCGAATAAAATGGCTGTTCCGTTCCTTTTCGCAACGATTTAATATTATAGAAATACAGAGAACTAAGTTCAAAGTCTTCGTTTGAAATTACTAGTTCAAAAAAGCTACTGTGCCTGCACGTACCCTCAAATTTAAATGTCATATCACCCATATAAGCATTGAGAGAGTAAAGCCAATTTCGGTACATTATAATAATTCTACTCTAGCTTCTACGGTAACCATCTTGGAGTTAACTCGAGCAGGTAATAGATACACGTGCCCGAGGATTCACCCGGATTAATCCCGAAATTCACTGTACCCTTCATAATTTTACTATTCCGAATAATCTTTGAAGGGTTCTGAGCTATCTACGACAAAGTTTTGGGATCTTTCGGATGTAGTTAATGTTTCTCTTTACTTTTTACTACTTCTGTGATGTTAGTACTTAGAGGGAGTTTTCTAAGAAAAACATGTCTAGTTTTTTCGTCATGTTAAATATTAACATTTGCGTAAGTAAATATTTAAACCGTACTTTATGTAATATTTTATACTAAAATTTCTAATAAAAATATTAAAATAACTCACTGGGCGCCAATAAAGTGGCACACAACTTACGACCCTATGTAATAGTAGTCAGAATCCAAAATGAACAAGCCGTGTTGGTTCGCGGGCACGTGCGCTAATTCAGGTGTTATTTAAGGGTCATAACCGCACGGCAGCCTGCACTGACGTATGGCTTCAACGTGATAAGTTAACGCGCTATTGTTTTACGGATTACAACGCTTCGCTGCGCCGCGTCGCGCCGGTGCGAGCTTTCAAACTGTCTAGTTTATGAGCGACGAGCGTTTTATTCCTGAATAATCCTAAAATTATGTTTTTTAAATATTTGCTTAGCCTTTTACCCTATAAGTAAATTGACATTTACTATTTTCCTGATTTAGTCCTTCAGTAGTTTAAGTATATAGCTATGTAAGAATCAAATGTCTATGTATAATTAATATAACCTTATACAGCACTTTGCAAGATACAAACCTTGTGTCGTCGATAAACATTTTCGGACCGAACAAACATTGATCACAATGGGAGAATCAAAGCCTCTTGTTTCACAACCAATTCTGCGCTACGATACTTTAAATTTAAAATGTTACAAATTTATTACAATGTATTTTGCTCCAGAATCGCATATATTCTATGAATGTGATATGAATTCCGTACAATGAATCGATTCACATCAAAACGAACTAGAGTAATAGAAGTCATATAGCCAATTCTATACATTTACCTCATATGTAGCAAAAATTATATAATAATAAGATTGACGGGTCGCAAACCGGCCCAATTTTCACTCGGCCGGTCGTCTCACATAAATATTATATTGGGAGCGGGCACTGATGTGAGCGTTCAACTCTTAACTCCCTCCAAAAGGGACATTGTAAGTAATGGCCGAGGCCCTTTTTTCGGCATTCAGCCCTCGACCCAACGTGGACGCGAGCCAAACTATTTTATTATTCAAATATGGCCATATTGCAGACGTTTCGGAGTTTTAAGCGAAATCTCTAGGATTGTACGGTTGAGACGTTTCTTTTGCGTCGTGGGGTTTAGTGGTAATGGTTACGGTTAGTTTTTTCTGCTTGCCTGCTTCCGAAAGGACACGTCAGCGATGTGGGGACCGGACTGAATGTTTTCTTATGTGTATTAAGAAGTTTCGCTCCAGTGGTTGTGAAATACGATGAATAAGGATTTAACATTCAAAGAAGTTTTTGCTCCTTAATTATACTCACGTATTCGGTCTAGACAGCATACTAGTAGCCAGCGCGGCTTTGACTATGAGTTTTGCTACAGCAGCACTTCCATTCCTCAATAGTTCCATCATCTTACATATAATAGTATCGTCCGTCGTTTTCTACTTCCCCCTCGTTCATAACCGAAAATGCAGAAATTAATAAATTGCGCAATCAAATTCCGAGTGTAGCAATTAGAGCGGGTAGTCAGAAGACTAGCACGCCGGCCGCCATGTTGCTCCCTGTAACAATTAACGTCGTTAATTAATTAACATACGTCAGTGTAACTCCGGTTATTTGTTTAGCGGTGCACAGGTGTATCATTTGTTCACGTGATTACTGACTTAGTCCTTGAGATGGTGTAAGGCATAAGCGGAGGAGAGGGTAGTAAAATGTATAGAAAAAAAAATAAGTTAATAAGTTGGCAATTAAAAAAAAGAAATATTATGAGTAAGGTGTCATATTATTGCAGTAAGTAAATTACAATAATTGTATTTTCTAATACTGTGATGTTTTTATCAAATATATACTTAACTGTAAACTAATCACAAATAACAGGCACAGTTTCAATAAATTATCGCTCGTATGAACTTTCTGTGCTATTTACGAACTACCTTGGTTCAGCATAGTTACTTTCCTGGAATTGATGGTTAGTACAATATAGTTCAAATATAAAATTTATTAAAACAGTATCCTACTGAGTCACGGTACGGTAAGCCGCTACGGCATGCATTTAACCGTGTGTTCTAAGTGATCTCATTATTTTAATATAAAATACATTCCAAATGACCCCTCCTCATTCTTTACCATATTATTTATTTTATGAAGTTCACAAATAGCATGTTATTTAAATAAGACTGCAAGGAAATCAAAGTATTATATAAATAAACACGCTTCAGCTCGTACTTTGTCAACCGTAACTCGCTATATCCTTATAATTTACTACACTGTATGTGACACGTTTAATATTGTTACTTATTTACGGGAAGATATAATTAAGTTGCCTTAGAAATTTGACTTTTGAATTCACGAAATAATTGCAATTACTTTGAATGTTGCAGATCTTGAAGTAAATTAATATAAAAGGTGTTAAGGATTAATATATTGCCGAAGCTATACGTCCTGTGAAATTGTAAAATTTAAATGTTTTAAAGCAGCAACTGAAATAGTTATAGGTATATAAAATAATTATACTAATATAATCAGTTTACTTGTCTTACTTAATACTATTAATACGAAAGTTTCTGATAAATGTTGGTGTTTATTTTGTATGTAAAAAACTTACTGAATGGATTTGGATGAAATTTTGCTCACAAATAAATAAAGTTCTGAAATAACACCTACAGAGTTCTTTTTATTTCCAAAAAGTCGATTTTTTTATCGGGGATATGACTTTTACGCAGATAGATCTACGAAACAGTATGTTGTAATAAATTTCAGTATTTTTAATATCTACTACCGGACACTCGTAATACACTAGAGAATAGATTATGGTGATGAAAAAATATAGTAATTTCCCTTCTTCCTATCCCGAACTTCCCTACTACCCCTATCCCGCAGCCTCCCTTCCCTCAAACACCAACTTCCAAAACTATTATTTTATTCAAATTCTCCTCTTTGTCCCGCACCCGCTGATCCCGTGAAAGGGCTGTGCGAGAGAGATAGATGCTCCGTCTCGCTCGCCCAAGACTAACCGAAAGCTTGTTAAAGCCTTTCCAAATGGAAAGAAAATATTGAATAAGGTTGTTTCGTTTAGAATTATTTTCTTTCGAAAATCTTATGCAAGCAAGATGTTCTTGTTACCCTAGATCGGTGATTCCACAGGACCTGTAAACTTCAGATCTAACTATGATAGTAATTGTACAAATATAATATCTAATGTGAAACTACATTTCTCAATAATTGCCAGAATTATATCGACTTTTTAGATTTATATAGCTCAGATTAGAATTAATTAGAATCGGCATTAAATAAAAAAAAAATACCGTTATTTATCACGTAGGCGAACAAAGTTGCACTTATGATACGTCAAAACAAAGAATAAGAATAATAATTATTATTTCTAAACAACTATTAAAATTACTTATATAACTATGGACATTTTAGATTGGGGATAAAATTTATAATAAAGATAAAGTACAAACCGAAGTAACCAGCTCGGGCTGGCAGGTAGGGGGAAATAGAAGGATAACGCGTCGCGATCGTCACCGGCGAGGACATGAGCCCTAACCTAGCTAACCTACCAGCCTTTCACTAGCCACCTAAGTGATGACTACCTGAAAAAGAAAGGCAGAAAGAAACTCCGGGCTTTTCGTCATCAATTGTTCAGTACATCTTTTGTGTTTTTTTTTCAACGAAGTAGTTCATAGACATGCCAATAGACTCTCCTGTTATGGGACAGTAATAACCTGGAGAAAAATAAATGCACCTACTCCTAACACAGCAGCTTATGTAGTTTTTATGCTATCCGCCGCAGATTAATTGAACTTATGCATCAAAGTCAACAACAGTCTCCCATGTAACAGATTTCTTGTTACTTTTAATCTGATTAAGTGCGAAGAAAAACGAGGATGCGAGGTTTACAAATGACCCCATTCTGAGCTAGAACAAAGTATGTAACACGGACCGTAGATTTTAATTGTAAACTTACTTACGCCTGGAGTAGTAGAGGAGGCTCGTGCCCAGCAGTGGTATATAATACAAGACTGATATTATATAATATCCCTCTTATTCATAGATGTTGTTTATCTAAACTGTATCTTTGCTTTGATAACAAGTCTGTTTCTCAGTGCTGACGGCATGGCAGCCTTTGCAGTGCGTAGACATAGGGCCGTTGTGATTAGCTAATATTGAGATACAATTTCAATGTAATTGGCTTTAAGTTAATGGCGTTTAGTTTATTGGCTTCTAATAAACAGCAAGCTGTCAGATAAACAAAGCTAAGAAACAGACTTGTTATCACAGCAATGCTCCGTCCTTAGATAAATAACGTCTATGAATAAGGGGGTATGTATATACGCCTGAAAGAAGTAGACGTGTGTTATAGGCTGTAGCAACAACCTATTTAAAGTGAATTTATTAATATAAACAAGTTACTATTTGCAAAACCTAATTTTGTTACATATAATCTAATATCTATAGTGAGAAATCTTGGTCCTCGGGGTCAAATCGGATTTTTTATAGATAGCGCTAAATGTAATACTCGCTGTCTAGGTGCGCCGATGTTTTCTTGTAAGTAAAACGTTCCATGGAGATTGATATATTTTTCTTACTCGCCATAATCAAAGCTAAAGCTAAATATAGATAAAGCTGTAAAATTAAAATATTTATTAAATTTTCACACAAGAAATTCAATTTACCCTGGCGTATAACACTAATTAGGCAGCGAAATATCGAGTCGCGGCGGAATATAATGAACTTCGAACCTACCTACCCCTGAAAAAAGAATAAGGCTTAATGCTGTGTAAGTCTGTATGTCTTGGGATGATGAATGCAGAGCAGTTGAGCTTAGTCATACCTCTAGTTGTTGGGCAGTTGCTGGGCCTGTTTGTGGAAAGCGCGTCATTTCGTCGTGGTCAACTTAACAATCACAAATAAGAAAAAGGTCAACGACCCTGCACTTACAGCGGTTTATTATCAGAATGAAGTTCATGTCTGTGTTCTATATCAAATTTATTTTTTTTAGTTTTTATTGTTGCTAGCATCCAATATCCATTATAACCGAAATTTTCTTAATCATATTCATGAAGCGGTGGAAAATCCTCAGATTTTTTTATACCTAAAGCCACATAGTTAGGGCGGCCTAACAACGAGCATTAGTAAAACCCAGTGTAATTTATCAACAGCAGCATCTGCAGGATGTCGCCAGTGTAAACCCGGCTCCATTATTATTCCGAATCTGCCCCCCACTAGGGAAATTTGCGTAATCCCACGCGCTCTTTTTGTTCAAGATCCAAAATGGCTTCGTTTACTAATTTTAAGGGCTTTCCATTTCTTGTAGCTGTACGTCATGAATGTTTATTTCGGGAGGCACGTTGACAGATTTCTAGATAAGGACAAGATATGAAGATTTTCCTTCAATTTCTGTTCAACTGCAGTTGTAAACTCCATTATAAAAAATAAACGTGATGTACCTAAGTTGCTGTCTTTCATAAAACAAATAAAATCGCCATGTGCAAAGCGAATACCCCGAAAGGTCCAAGCCTACGCTGAAAACGTTACATCTCACAATTTCATAATCCAGTAATTCACTTTCCTAATTCTTCTAACTCCATAAATCACTGATCTTATCTATTAGAAGCCGAAAATTGATTTTTTACTTCTCAACATTCAAAAAAAAATTTTCTTTGGAGACTGCAGCAACGCACATTTTCAGGTTAAAAAAAAGTGTACAAAACAATTCCGGACACGTCTCGGTAATGCCCAACTCTATTCCAAATGCAAAGTCAGGCATATAGTTGTCGAACTAAACCACGCCCTAAATATGAAGCTGATTACAGAGATATTTCACAGAGCCAGCTAAGCGTAGTTCAGAGGTGAAATCGAAACTAGCAGTTTAGATCTGCAGTAAGTTTGAGTTTGGCTCTTTGTTGATGGAGATAATGAGGTATAGTTCGTTAGTTCCGAAGTGATTTGTCGGCAGTTTTTGGTAGAAGAGGAGATGGGAATTGCGAAATTCTATGTTAAATACTATTGGTAAATCAAAAATTGCGAAAATAAATTGTACATATTAAAGTTTTTTGTTGTTTGGAATTTTTCCTGACGTAGTGATGGCTTCACGAAATTTAGTACATTATTGCATCTGAGACTGTTTAGGAGATAAAATAGCACCCTGATATAATGTGCCTTTTAATTAGTCAAAGAATTATCAAACTGAGAATAATAGTTTCTCATATTATCGTCAACTTTGCCTTATATTCAAAACCTAGCCCGTAAATTAAAGATGCGGTAAGTATGGATTGTCATAGTGTCGGCTCCAGGCCATTTAAGGGGATGAACGGTCATTACGTGCAGTAAGTCCACGGGTAATATCCCTACAGCCTACTTAACGCGGGGGTGAAACGTTTTGCGGTGTTCACGTTCGGGGCTCAGTTGTACGGGCTTGTGACGGCTTTGGGCAATGCCCCTTAAATTTTGTTACCTCTATTTTGTCCTTTATTGACATTTAATAAAGATTCCTACGGCTTGGATCTTTTTATATGGCCACTTGATGGTACAGTGGGTTCTAGATGGAATATCGATTGACGCTAGATGATTATGGCAGTGTCCAGTGAGAGCATCTATAAACAAGAGGTGATTCTTGCTTAACAGTTGACATGGTTTTGCAAGCCTGTTAAAAATTCTTTACTTATTTATATAGTTTTGATAAAAATCATTTTAAATGGTCACGTGGTTGTCAGTGTTGGTCATTTAATTAATGATAAATGTTAGGTTTGTATATAGACTATGAGTACATCTTGACAGGGACTGCTCAGCGTATATCTGACTTCTTCTGACATCAAGCTATAACTTTCGACAACATGCTTGTTCCCAATGATCAAGTATATGAAAAACTACCAAAAGCCGCAAATAAGAATCAATTTGTACAACAATATTTAGTGGAAGGATTATTTTTATATAAGTTAGAAGCAAAAAGAGAAGACTAATGCAACAATCTAATAAAATATATATGAATGGCTCCCAAATATCAGAGAGAAGGTAAATATTCTATGGGAAATGAATATACATCTGCTTCGACATCGATGTGTTTAGGGTTCCGTAATGAAAAAGCACAATAGTCTTTACTAAATGGCGATCCAAGGTGATTGACTAATAATAACAAAACACGTTTATAAAACTAACACGATTTGAAACTATAAAACATTCAATAACATTGCGCTGTCTCATCCTTTTGGGAGCTTCAGTAATAAACAAGGGGGGAAATGCTATTGGTAGGATATTCATATCTGCCCAGATTTTGACCACATACGTAAGTGTGTCGCGTTCTGGTATTAGCCTAAGTATATAGTTTGTAGTCCATATATATATGTCGATGGTATTAGTCTTCTCATTCTGTCATATTACATAATATTCATATCGTTCAAGTCCTATTAAACACTTAGCATTATATAACAAAAGAGCAGTGTTACCAACGGAACACTCTAAACGCGACAGTCACATTTTATTGCATTGACAAAATAAGGAAAACAAACCAGTACGCGGGAAAGAATAAAAAACGTAAATAACTTGATATTCACAGGCGTGACTGCTTCCTGGTTTCCTTGTTATGTACGTGATAATTTTATATTCCATAGGGATAGGCAGACGAATATCCTCTTTGCTCGATCTTGACGGATTACTGCTTATAGCTTCTCATTAATCAATATGCATTCTCGTCAGCTTGTTATTTTTCTAGCCAGCTCTATTTGTAATTTTATCTTGTAAATACCATTTTCAGTTTATGTGTTTTTTATGTATATTCTAGACAGTTTTTTTCTTAGATTTTTTTATCACCATGTTATGAATATTTTCTTTAACATAACGTGTTACCTTACTAACATACGTGATGTTTCAGAACCTTAAGTAATTCTCATTCTTTTTTAGTCAACACTACATTTTGATTATGTCTTCTATTAGAATATCAATCCTCTCTCAGTAGTCATACTCTTCCCAACATGGGAAACAAACAGATTGACCCAGTGACACAATTGCGGAAGGAATCTCTTATTGCCCATGGAACCATTCCAACTCACATGCAAATCCACTTTGTAAAAATGTGGAGCGTTCACGTACATCAATGATGTTAATTTTATAAATACTTCACTCTGAGTTTTTTACTTTGACGAGTTTTGAGATTACCATTACTAGTGTTCACTAGCTGAAGACATTTTTACCTAGCTGGGAGAACCAATGACACTCGTTCCATTGGTGGCACATGACAAAATAATTCAGGTGCACCAATACGTAAATAATAATTGAGAATGTGTGCTAACAAAAATATTGTTTGGATTTAAAAAATATTAATAGCAAATAAGGCCGGGCCTGGATAACGCGATATACTTAAATTTATTTTTTTTCCTTTCAATAATGGCACGTGAACCATAAAGGTTCGCCATCCTTGGTTTTCAGCATGAATTGGTCACCTTAACCTGGGCAGTACCTCCACCTTATAGAAAACCAAGCTAAAGTGGTAACTTATTTTATATTTAAAGTGAGATCCGAAAACCATTTTTTTTCCTCTAACACACGTTAACCACATATTCTGAACCCGGTTGCGATCGTGATTCGTGTACTTAGTGAAAACCCTATCGGTCCTCACGATTGTCGTTTCAGAGATAGATGCTGTACTTTAGTAAGATGGCTAGCATAATATTGTTAACCATTCAGGTATATGTAATATCTTCGTTGCCAGAAATTATATTTTTGTAATTGTGTTTTTGTGTTCGCCGTGACTAGATATAAAAAATACACTCAAACAGATCAAAGAAGTTTTAACAAACTTTTACATTGAAAACGACGAAAATGATTTTCGTAAACCGAAAACAAATTCTATCCAGGTACATTGCTATTTTGTTGGCGAAGTTTCTAAATATACCGAAATTTTGGACTTTTAATGGTGTTCGACCAACTATGAAATAAGCAAACTTGTTTG
>NW_023594714.1:0-12591 GCF_014839805.1 Manduca sexta | reverse complement strand
GCACACATCAAAACAAATATTTAAATATAATGCTTTATGGTCCTCAGAAAATAGATTGAATTTTTGTGTATCAAAGTGCCCCCTGCCCCTACGAAAGCCATAATATATATATTTTTTAATTTAGATTTTCCCTTTATTATTGGGAAGGCAAAGGGTTCTAGCCCATACAGCCTCGTCATTAATAGTGCTTTCAATAAGATTTAGTACAAGGCCTAAGCCAAGTCTTCATATTATTTCCTTGTTAATGTTATTTAAATAAGGCCAAAGCCAAGTCTTCATATTAAATCCTTGTTAATATTATTTAAATAAGGCCAAAGCCAAGTCCTCATATTATTTCCTTGTTTAATTATTATATAAATAAAGCCAAAGCCAAGTCATAAGTTTATTCTTTTCATTTTTCTTTATATATCAATTACTGTATTGCTGATATATTATTCATAAATTGCTTGGTACGTCTCCGTTTGAGTTAGTATTTCTACTATAGAGCGCGGGACAAGCTCAGATTTGCAGTAGATATTAATTAATCTATATATATAAAATGAATTGCTGTTCGTTAGTCTCGCTAAAACTCGAGAACGGCTGAACGGATTTATCTTATCTTGGTCTTGAATTATTCGTGGAGGTCTAGGGAAGGTTTAAAAGGTGAGAAAAATTCGAATAATTCCCGGGAAAATCCTCAAAACAGCATTTTTCTATTTCCCATACAAACGTTTTCTAACTAATACGTACAGTCAATTTGAGCTTTATTGCTATTGTATAAAGTTCACTGTTGTCTAAGCAATGTAGGTGTGTTCCTAACATCAAAGCAGTGTGCGTTGGAGCACAGAATATAATAATGTAATGTCGCGTTCTGAAACTCAACAAAGGTGATATCGCGGACCCGACTAAATTGAACAGTCACAAAATTTAATATATCATTAGTTATTTGGTTGGCTTCATGATATTATTTCTTTTGTTTTACTTTAAAATGCATGTTTTCGTTATGGACAATTTTTGAGCTACTTTTGCATATCTATACTTATAATAAATCTGTAGAGAGGTCAATTCTGTACATGAAATATATTTCCAAAATAACTGGGGGTGATTAGGGATCGATACTGATGCTAAAAATGCAATTAGTAAAATTTTTGTCTGTCTGTCTGTATAACCGTTATAGAAACAAAAACTACTCGACGGATTTTAACTTAACTTGGTACAATTATTTTTCATACTCCTGAGCTGGTTATAGTATACTTTTCATCACGCTACAATTAATAGGAGCATAGCAGTGATGGAAAATGTTGGGAAAACGGGAGAAGTTACTCCATTTTTAAGCTTCCGTCATTTCCTGTGCAACCTTAATGGTTAAAAGTTCCTTAGATTTCAGCAGGATCCCATCATCAGACCCTAGCCGGACAATTGGGCCACCTGCATACCACCATAAATTAAAAATCATCCCGACAAATTGAGCACCTTCTCCATTTTTGAAACCCGAAATCCACGCGGGCGAAGCTGCGGGCGGAAGCTAGTTTGTCAATAAATATGAATCTTTGTATGCTAAAGACAGGGGTACTTGTAATGAATTTATAGGAGTTGTCCTCATAGCACCAGTAATTAATCTAAGATTTTTATTTTGCAGAAAATTCAATTTCTTAACAAGCTTTTCATTGGATGCAAAACACAGAAACCATATTCAAAATGACTGCGGACAACTGATTTATACAACATGAGCAAAATTTTTGGGTCAGCACCCCAAGATGTTTTTGCAAGTGATTTTAAAATATTAAATGCCTTACTTGCTCTTGCCATAATGCAATCAACATATTTCTTCCACGAAAGATTTTTAGTAAAAACTACGCCTAAAAGTTTTACTTCAGACACTTGTGGAATTTCTCTCTGATCATAAAACAATTTGATTTTAATAGGATGAGTTTTATGAAATTCTATCATTTTAGTTTTGTCAATATTGATATCAAGATTGAGATATGTAATGTAATTATGAAGTTTGGTCAAAGCTGCACTAAGACTATTAACTATGGTATTTACATTACAGCCCGATGTATAAATAACAAGATCATCAGCAAATTGCAAATTTCTAACATCTGAACCCAATATTAAATTAAGCCTATAAATGTATAATATGAATATTAAAGGACTTAAAATTCCTCAGTGACACACACCTTTGAATGATGCTCTAGGTCCAATAAGTTGATTTTGGAATTTAACATACATACACCATGTAAAAAATCAAAAATCCATTTCACGATTTTTTCAGGAATACCAATGGTCAATAATTCAGAAGCTAATATGTGATGATTGACATTATTAAATGCTCCAACAATGTCAAAGAAAATACCTATTAGAACTTCATTGTTCTTGACTGCATTGAAAATATCAAAATGTAAATGAGAAATACTTTCATGACAAGAGCTGCCCTTTCGGAATCCAAATTGATTCGATGGTAAAATATGATTGCTTTCTATAAAAAATTCTATTCTTTGTTTTAACAATTATTCAAATATTTTTCCCATACATGAAGTTAAAGCTATTGGCCTATAAGAATCAGCTTGTTCTTTCTCTTTATTGGGTTTTAAAATCGGTACTAAACAATCTGTTATCCAACTTAAGGGAATGACTGGATGATGCCATAACAGATTATATATCTTTAACAAAATGTGTTTTGAATTATTTGTTAAATGTTTAAGGACTTTATATGGGACACACCATCGAGGCCAAATGGCTGAATTTAACTCTGCAAAAATAAATGATTTTGTCAGATAATCAAACCTGGAAGCAGGAATAAGTTTATTATTTAAGTCTAATTCCAGCTCTCAACAGTGGAACGTGTGTATTTTCTAATAAAATCAAAAATCCAATCTAATCTGGTACAGGAATAAGAGTTAATGTTATGTTTTTGAAAAATTTCATATAGTACCATAGTCTAGAAAAAGGAGTAGTTCTGTTGAAGCTTTCACATAAATTTTCCCAACTTTTTTGCCTTTCTTGCTTCAGGGTAAACTTCTTAATAGCTTGCAGCCTTTTAAAATGTATATAATTGGATTCAGTTAAATTACATATGAAATTTACATATGCATGTTTGGACTGTTCAGCAGAAGCACACATAACATTTCACCAAGGTAGAAAGAAGTCTTCTATTTTTATTATAATAAGTGCTGGACTGACTCTGAGAGTTAAGACGATTCCCAACTGACATAGAAAACTGAATAGCTGTATCTAACAAATTCATTAATTCTTCATATGAATTTAAAGGATTATCTTCATTATAATGAAAACTATGCATAAAACTATCTGTGATCGTTGTATATTCGTTTATACATTAGAGCATCAAAATTTTAACGTTTTTAATAGTAATAATATAGGCACATAATGATTTACTGTATTGAAAATATAATAACAAATAATAATAATGCTCGTGCGGTGAAGATAGAAAGAAAAAGGTGACACCTTCTCTTCGGTGTTGCCAGTCGTAGGCCTTTTTTGGTGTTGCCAGACGTAAACTTTTACGGTTGAGGCAGCAAAATCACACAGTCTACGCGGCCGCGCGCGTCGCAGGGACTTGCGCCGTAACAATCATTCTAAATGTATTCCAATTAATTTTACGATAGTTATGTTGTTGAGGATATTGTTTACTATCAGGCAATAAAATTTGTTTGTCACCAGAAAAATTTCTAACAAAAACTTTCGTTAATACAGGTAAATGATAGCTTCTAGAGGCTCATCATGCACGGACCATCACAATAAACTGCAACATCAGAAGAAACTATTGTAAGGTCAAGAGCATTTTGTCGCCATTTATGAGAACCTACTGTTGTCATCTAACCATCATTCAGAATTACCAACAAATTATCATCTATACATTCTAAAACATCAGATCCACGAGTATCAGAAGTCATGCAGCTCCAACTATGGTGCAAGGCATTAAAGTCGCCAGCAATAAGCAAGGGCTCAGGTAAACTTTGGATTAGATTATTAAATTTATTTTTAGAGAAAGGCGGAGAGCATAATTTGGGCCTGTAGAGAGATACTATGGTCAGTTCCTTATTATTACCATAATATAAATGAATTGCGATATTTTGAATACAATCATCGCTAAAAGTGTCTAGTTTTTTAAAATTAAGGATTTTGTGTACTAAAATAGCAACGCCATTATGATCGTTACCACTGTCTAATCTCACCATTTCATAATTTTTGTTCTTGTTGTATGTTTTGGATAAGAAAATCTTTAATAGTTTTACTACAAATGCTAGTTTCATAGTGATAATTTTTATAACTGAATCAACTAGTACTTTCAAAAAGTGATCAGAATCTAAAAGTGATATAAATAATTCATTAGGACTTTTTTTCTTGCCAGTGAAGGAAATGATTTTTCATTGACAACATCCACAAATGATCTTTTAATTAACTTTTCTTTGTTTTGTTTAATTTTATCTTGTCTTACAGGGCATTCTAGGGAAATAGCAATATGACTCCCTTTGCAATGTATATAGCAGGCATTAGTTTGAGCTATTGTGCAATTCTTATAATTGTGATTGCCAGCACAAATGGAACATTTTTCGGAATTTTACAAAATTTTGCTAAGTGGCCGTACCGGAGACAGCGTAGACACTGTTTAACTGGAGGAATGTATGGTGTAATAGGGATGGTGCGTATTTACGCGACCAGGTTTTACACCAGGTATTTACTTGCAAGTACGCCGACCAGGTGCCGACTCGCAAGACTTGAAAGTATTTTACTCGGCTTCTCCCTCGTGACATGAACGAGTCGCCGCCGCCCGCCGCGCTGTGTCCGCGTTCAGGCCCGTTGTGCTCAAATGCAATTATAGTTCTTATTCTCATGCATCCAGTGAACAATTTCCTATGCAAGTATTAGAAGTATTTTATTTGTAACCGCGATTGTGCTCTTTATTTTGAAAGATAATACTTTAAGTATTTCGACAATCAAGTGCTAAAAATACTTTATGTTTGTAAACGCGATCGGCGATTATGCTCTTTACATATATTGAAATTCGGATCAATTTTCTATGCCGTAAGAAAATACTTGGTATTTCGAGATACCAAGTTTTAGAAGTACTTTATTACTAAACGCAATAATTTATTATGCAGAAAATACTTGAAAGTATTTCGAACCCTGGTTTTTGGCGCTGGTATCTTAAGGCGGACGTACTTGTAAGCCCTGGTTCGCGATTTTGCAAGTATGAACCATGCCTATTGTGTAACCTCAAAACGCCAACCATTGAGGTCAACACTTTCTGGTAAAATTTGACAAGAGAATGCAATACACGCAGTTTATGTTGGTTGTAGATTAAATGTGTTGTCATCATTTTTGATTCTTTTCATAATTCTTCGAATAGATACTATGTTTTAGTGGTTGTCGAAAGCCATAATATTGTTCATTATATTTTTTTTTAATTTACTCATTACGGCTCTGGCAAAAAGTCCATTGAGCCCGTCTTCCATATAATACAATTTCTTATAATTTTATTTATACATCAAATCTGGGTTATAACTCCAAAAAAACAAAATAGCCCTAAAGTACAAACTATAATATCAAAATTACTTCGTACGCGGACGCCATACCAGCAGCCATTACAGGAGTGATCGGTTATTTTCACGGTTTCGAGCTCGACTTTGGAATAAAATAAATCGCGCTAAAATTTTAATTACATTTAGAACAATTAGGACGCATCACTCTGCTCTCGCCGCGTCCATAGCATGGTATATTATTATTCTTTATTTTTGAGTCCATTTCATGCGGCGCACTATTCCACCGGTAGCGGAGACCGTAGTCGTGGCACAAGGCCCCGCAGGTCCCTAGCCCATCACTGGAGGGTTGTCGTTCTCTTCTTCGCACAGGTTGGTGGCGGCGAGGACGACTGCAGCTCGTCGCGCTGGCTCAACACGTCGATATCCGGCGTCATTTCGAATACTTCCGAAGCTGACGCCCACTACGCGGAGCTCGACGAGCTGGGTGATCTTAGTCGTGCGCATGTTATGTTTCTTCCGGCTTTATTTGTCGTCATCCCACGATGTTTTAAAACACAATACTGAATACACAATAATTTTGACATTGTCATTTTATCCACAATGTTTCTTTTATGATTTATAGTACTATTTATATTTATATTTATTATTCTTATTGTTTATGTTAATAACACGAGCACGATCTACATTTTGCAATAATTTACGACACTGTTGATGTGTATGTCCATAAATTTTACAATAAACACAATATGACGCTTTCCTAATCGAAGTAACTTTGGAGTCGATGCTCGGTATATGTTGACGCGAAGAACCCTCTTTTGTTGAAGACTGACGGTTGTAAGAAGCTCGTTGCGTTGATGGTCGCATCGTCGCGGTCGTCGTAGGCGTCGGCGATTCGCGCGGGCGCGCGTAACAGCGGCCTTTGAAATGATGGCGCGGCGCTCACTTCCAACTTTGCGAAGGAAGCTCATTGGAATTAGAAACTCTTCTCTTCGAAGTCGTTTTCGTATGCTATAATTAGGAGTCCGTAGATCATATCCAACTGGACTTTTCCAGGAAGGTTCCTGCTGGGTAGACTAAATGGACGAGCGCTTTAACCATAAAAATCTCTGTTTTCTCGTGAAGCCCTCGTGTATGGGTTGGAAATGAGTTCCACATATATACGATGTGGCGGTAGACTATCTCAAAAGCGGTGCGTAAGCTTTGAAGTGCGCTATCCCATTTGGTGATGGTCTGTTTACTCCTTGCCACCACGTGACTGCATGGTGAGTAAGCAGCATGGATAGCCCACGTAGAGCATTAGTGTCGCTAACGTTGGCAGTCTTTGAACGCTACCACTGCATCAATAAAATCATCGATCAATTTCGATGTCGCCCCGCTGTAGTGAACCTTACTCGTAGCGAAGTTGCCTGGTGCAGGTTGAACAGAGGATGTAGTTGTGGCCGGCGCGGGTGAAACACGCGCGGGCGAACAAGATGGCGGATGAGCATTTAGAACTTTCGCAATCAGGCGTTAAAAATTTTCCTCCGGCGTTCACAGTGATGCACGCCGAACCTTCAGTTGCGGACATGCGGCGCTGCGCCGTTGATCTTGGCGTCGTCATTGCTTCTCCTTCCACGTCGGAGAAGTACTCGGTTTGATTTCGTTTGTTCCACGCCGTAGTACGTGGAATTTTGGAGCGATCACGTAACAGTTAGTTATTTAAAAATGTAATCGGCCCTCTCTTCGGGAAGCTAGGTTTATAACAACTTTTCTTCATAGGTTCAGAGCGAGTTAAATTATTGAACACTCCTAATTGACGACTCATATTTATTGAAATGTGAGCGGTATGTTGACGGAGCTCGGATGATGAATGTGCTCGTGTGGCGTGGGCCGGTAATGAATTGACGACGCATCGCAGAGCCGCCGGACAATGACAAGCATTGTTCTGAAGTAAATCCTGTCCAGCGTATATTTTTAGACGTCAAATCCAATACTTCAGTCCGCCCGTGACCGTACAATTTTTTATCTAATCTAAAATTCTTGGTTAAATCTAACTATACTAAATATTATGTCTTCGGTTAAATATGATTTTCTAAGGAAAAATCCTCTAAAAGTAAAGTTGGCAACACTGGTTAGAATGGAAGACGGGCTCAATGGACTTTATTCCAGAGCCGCAATAAATACTAAAAAAGGTAGCGACATAGTACGTTCTTGAAATAGGTACTTTGAAGTTTATTTATTGCAAAAAGTTTGTTGTGATTCTGGTAATCTGGTTGTGATACCTAACAAGTTTTTGGTACGCCTTCGGCTGATTTACATTTCGTTCTTACCTGTTCCATACGTTTAATATTGTTTTTCAAATTCCAAATTGCAGTACGAGTATTGAATTGCCTTTGAAATATTTAAAATGTGTTTAGTTTGTCTTATTGCCGCTTGTCGTGTCTTTTCTGATACTTCAAAGAAAATGTGGGTGCTAAATTGTACCGGTGTTAAAGACAATCAGCCACCAAGTTGAAAGGAAAAATCTATCAGATAACAGATAACAGATTAGCTTAGATAACCTTTGAATCAACAACGAACCACTGTCCCCATGGAAAGTTAATATACCTAGATGGTGTTTAGTCTGAGAATGTTTTTGTTTGTGTCGACATATCTTGGAGCTAAATTAATAATCTACCAATATGTAAGTTTTTGTAATAACTGAATCTGAAATGCCTATATATTTGGCGTAAGTAATTTTATGTGCTTTCGTTCCTTGTCATGTCTCGTCAACTTCTTAGTATTCTTAAAAGTACTTTGTGGTCCACACTTAGGTTTTAACTATGTACTTTATTCGTTTCTTTGGAACAGTCATTATAACTGCCTTTGTATTATAACCCTAAAATATAATGTGCCCTATGTAAGTTCAGTGTATCACATAACTTTAATTTTTATGTGTGATTCCTAAGAATTACTTTGGTATAAGTAACGTCCCTTCATTAAATCATTGGAACACCATTTCATTTGTTGCTGAGTGTTAATGTTGGTATTCATTGGGAAGTTGACCCTCCTTACCTTTTGGTATCGGTAGATATTGTTTTTTTTCTCCAAGTACAAATGATAAATCACTGCTTTTATCTGCTTCTAATGCCTTTAATTTTGAAGTTACTAAAGGCCGCTAATATTTAAATTATGTTTAACCAAATTAACTACATTTTGTCTTGGTACAATATTATGGTATTATTTAATATACTGATTTTCATTTATGAGTTGTGACTAAAATAGAATTGCAAGCAGGGTTTGCAAAGATCTGATATAATAAATATAAAAATTAATATCAGACATAACATGCATATATAAAGATGTGATTTTTATCCCTACAAGGTTCAATTTTTTTTAGAGCATGAAAAAAATATATAGGTTGTAATTAGTGATCGTGATAGGGAACATTTATAAAAATAAAACCATATTTTAGGAAAAATTAACTTTTTTATTTCAGTTCCACATACGGTACACTGAGCCTTAACTGTACTTTTGGTATCATACATACCAGTACAATTGAATTGTTTTGGATATAGTTTCCAATTAGATTTTTTTCTATTAGTAACTTATTATTTTACATAAAAAGAAATAACTATTATATATTTTACTTTTTATATATTGTAATTTATAATAAACAAAATTATAGAACTAATGTAATAAAATTGTTATTTTTATTGATGAAAAGATCTAAAACAATTATTATATTTATTTAGACAAAGTTCTACACCACATTTGTCACAAGAATGTTTTTCCTTTGCAACCAGGATATTTGCATCATTGTGTTTTACGGGATGTTGTTCGACCCACTCAGACCATCCGCTAGACCTATGCAGGACTCCAAGTGCTCGTGATGGCGTCCACGTGCGTTGGTGATAGGTCGGTGAAGGGTTCCGCCATCACCGCCACAAAGAGGTCGTTCAAGACCACCTTGTCAGCGTATGTGGCGGCTCCCCTCGCCGAGACGACGCTGATGGACGCTTTTTGTTTTTTTACCTGAGCTTGTGGTGATTGTGTGTCATCGGGGCGGGGGCGCTTAGGTACTTTAACGTCGCCCTGCTGAGTTGCGGGCAACACATTTCCCTGGCCCCTGCCACCTCGTCTTTGTCTGGGTTTGCGGTGCGCATTGGTTTTCACCTCCGCGGACCCGCTAGTTTGGGCTGCTTGTTCGTTGTTTGGCCCCCTCTCGCTCGCTGGTTGTCTCCCTGACGATTCGGTTGCCTTGCGCCCTACAGTAGTGGGTGTCGAAGCGGCTTTTGGCGTTCACCCTGCCTTGCGGCGGGGTATGCTTCCTGCCGGCGTTTTGTTGATTCCAGCGTTTTTCCTCTCCTCTGTGTGTTCATTTTTTCCGCTTGTCGGAGGGTTTTTTCCGCTAGACCACCTGCCAGACCTGCTCACCGGCCAACCATGAATTAGGGGCAGTGGCGGTCGATGTGCTAGGGCCAGGCGCTCTTCACAGAAGAATAACAACATGTATAAGAATGAACGAATACCATTAACCAACATTACAAAGAGAGACAGTGACAGAATAAAAAAGACACTGAGGGAAGGAAGGAGGAAGGAAGGAATATATTGAATACTATAGTTTAATATTATTAATAAGTATTCATTTTGATAAAATTTCAATAAATGGGGAATGAACACGAGAAAGCAAGCAGTTAGAGTTTGTGGGGCGTGGAATATAAGGAGGGATTAAATCGTATAAGGAAACTAAAACTAAAGATAATTTTGGGCAATTAAAAAGATATGGTCAATAGTACCATCCCCAAACGCATATTCTCACAACGAATGATCTCTAATCCTTATTTTAGCCAGGAAAACGGGGAACAAACATGACCCAAACGAAGTCGAATAATGGTGGAAGTGACCCACCTACTGGCATTACGCGTAATACTTGAAAAACATGACTTCTGATTGTATATATAACCAAAATGTTTGCTCTTAACAGTTTTAGACCTAAGACAGATATGATTCCATTTTTCGAAAAGTTGTGGTTTAGCAATTGTGAAAAGATCTGAAGGAGAAAACTTTGAAATGAGTGGATCAGTCTGACCTAGAAGCCCCTTTTGCATAGAAATCATAATTAGAATTTGGAGCTCTGTCATTTTGAATATTGTGGTATGACGCATTATCAAGAACAACCACAGAGTTTGGTGGTAGGTTTGGTATCAGACGTTCTTTTAGCCACTTTTCATATTTTCTGTGTTCATGTTAGAGTGGTAATCATCAGAAACACTACTTGCTTTGTACGTCAATAGTGCATTAGGCACAAAACCTTGTTCTGAACCAGCATGAACAACAATAATTCTTTGACCTTTCGATTGATTTCTCTCATGTGGCGCATCTTTATTGCCCCAAAACTGTCTCAGACACCTGTCTCATTCGAGAAAAATGTGCTAAACCAATGATACAACTTAGGTAATACTTGTTCGTATTGGAGCATCCATCACGCCAATTTCGCGCCTCTCGCCAGCTTGTTTTAAAGTTGTTGTTTTTCATCATAACCTAACAAATTTACTTTGTTCGTGATTATCAAACTTTCACACACTTGAAATTATTATAAGGAATCATTTTATTCATCTTCTTTATATTTCAATGATTAAAACAACTCAAAAACACTTAATAATCACAAATAGGGTAAACAGACAGTCATTGAATAATTAAGCAAAATAAAATAGTCAATTTTTTTCTGTAGGCTATTATAGTATCATAGATACTAAAGAGATATTTTGAAACTAGATAAAATGAGCTATCATATGAATGATTTAAACATCTTATCTCTTGTGGATAATTGCAAAACTTCAGTCAGTAAAAGGGTACTTATCGATTTTTTCATTCTGTAGTCAATGACCATTCTAAACTTCTGTTCGCCTGAAGTTGTCTGGCTTCTGGAACTAAATGTACCGGAGCACTTCAAGTTGAGTAGGATTTTTTGATCTCGTTACTGTCCAGCAGTTTCGTCACTTGGTTTTCTATTGTCTGGTTTTCTTTGTACTCGTGTCTCTGCACTCTTATGAAGATTGGTTCATCATTTATTGTTTTTATCATATGTTTTACTTGACTTGTGAATGGCAATGGTATATGGTATATGGTATATGGTCATTGTAAAATATGTCCTTGTATTCAAAACAAAGATTACTTATTTGTGATTTTTCTTTATTGTTTAAATGTTCTAACCTTAACATTGTAAGGTTACTTTCGAGGATTTCCTCGGCCGTTGGATCTACATCCATATATTCAATGTTATAAATCATATTATATGTAGTCCCTACAAGGCTCATGTATTATTGGTATCTTTGCACTTTTAGTGACAAATAACTTATTTCTATTTTGGCTTCAAGATATCTTAATAAATCTGAACCTATAAGACCAACATATTTATTATCCATATCGTAGATATAAAATGTGTGTGCTACATCGGATTTGAATATTTTCATAAGTGGTATCTCGGCCACTTCTTTGTGTTCACTACTGCCATGGGTACTTATGACCTAAAATGTTTCAGGATTGACATATTTACTAAAATAATCCCATGCTTTATTTGGGCTTAAAAATGATCGCGAACTTCCTGTATCGATCATAAATATAGCATCGATCTCTGGTAACCAAATATGTGGTAACCTTAATATACTATTATAATTAGTATTTATTATCTCGATTTGTCTCTTGAGACTCTTATCAAAATTTTGGGGGCGGAATTTCTCTTTGTGCCTCCACTGACCTATTTACCCTATCATCCCTCATGTGGTTGTTCCTAACAGTTCTCATCGAGACATCATTGGTCTACTGAGCATGAGGAACACCAAATTAAAACTGTTGGTTAGGAGTTCTTTTTAAGAATCCGGACTGCTTATAACTGTTTACCGTTTGAGGCGAATTTTATGGTACCGGCATGAAGTGCGGTCTTTGTGCCATGATGATTGTTGTTGGGCATAAAATTTCCTTTTAAAATTATTTTGAGTTATATTTTGTTGGGTATTATTGACATTAGTAGCGGGCTGTTTGATTTCCCTTCCTACTTTTTAATCGATTCTGAAAGCATCTGCATGTTTGCCGGCAAACATGACAGCTACATGACATTACGCGTGTCACCTTATTATGTAGTATATAT
>NW_023594713.1:0-12593 GCF_014839805.1 Manduca sexta | reverse complement strand
CATTTATAGTGTTATATTCTACGGATATTAGGCAAAATGAATGCGAAAATTTGGTTGATTCGATGTTTGTAAGCAAACTATACATAAATTGTTTTACAGTTTTGAAAGAATTTTAGGACAAATATATACAATATCTGGATAGGATATATTAACAAATGTTTAATAATAATAATAATATCAGCCCTGTATTATATACTTGCCCACTGCTGAGCACGGGCCTCCTCTACTATTGAGAGGGATTAGGCCTTAGTCCACCACGCTGGCCTAGTGCGGATTGGTAGACTACACACACCCTCGAAATTCTTATAGAGAACTTCTCAGGTATGCAGGTTTCCTCACGTGTTTTCCTTCACCGTTAAAGCAAACGATAATTCACAAAGAATACACACATAATTTTTTAGATAAATCAGAGGTGTGTGCCCTTGGGATTTGAACCTGCGGACATTTGTCTCGGCAGTCCGTTCCACAACCAACTAGGCTATCGCTGCTTAAAAATGTTTACTTCGGGAAAAAGTTATAATAATAATAATATTCTTTTTATTTTTTATACAGATTATAACATTATTAGCATCAATATAAATGACGATTATGTAATTCATAGAAAAGTCAAAGGTGTATGCGCTTGGGATTTGAACCTACGGACATTCGTCTTGGCAGTCCGTTTCACACTCAACTAGCCTATCGCCGCTATTTGTTCATATTTATACCATTTCTCCATAAATGTGTATATTTATGGAGGAGGAATTGGGAAAGGGGAACTGTGAGGATTTATTATACATCCAGAGCGATTTTACTATAGATACGAAATTTAAAACATTTTTCGACGGACGTAAACGACGGACTAACAATCAATCAATGAGTATGTCACCATCTACTGCTGCACGTAGGCCTTCCCAAGTGAGCGCCAACCATCCCGGTCTGGAGAAACCAGCATCCGTCCGTTACCCGCCGCTTTTTTCAAGTCATCTGTTGACAATCCGTCGTGCAGCTGGGCGTCCTACATTACCTCTACCTAACCGCGGTCTCCACTCTAGCATATTTTAGTTTCAACTTCAGCACGCGTCCGACTCGTGGGTCCTTTATAAAATTAAATTTTCGATCCACTACTGCATGATACTACTCTACTAAAAAGGCTTACTAAAATTACAACATCATACTAACATAAAATTTGCTTACACCTGTACCGCATAAACTTTTTTCAAAACATTTCCACAATAATTGTGTTCTTCACTCTTCGGTTTGTATATTTTTTCTCAGCAAAAACATCATTATATAAAATTCATATGGAAAAATATAAAATCGTGGAAACATAATATCTAAGGATTAAATCCTGTTAACCTTATTAACACAATTGAAGATTGTTAGTAGTCTAAAAAGTACATTGTAATTATAACGCAATAAAATATGTTCATATGATAATCTTACTATAAAGGTCTATTTTGATAAATTACATTACTAAATAAACCACGTAATGGTCTACTTGAAACTCACACTTTACAATAGGTTACTCTATCTATAGATGTAAAATAAAATACGTAATTTTTCAACAAAATAAATAATCAATAAAAGTAATTTGGTTATTACATGCCCTAATGCTACTTCTGTTACTATAAAGTAATTCGTTTGGAGCGGTAACATTAAACTCTCAGTCAAAACACACTCACGCACACACCATATTCGTGCTAAACTACAAAATAAACAAAATATCAGAAAAGGAAAACTGAGAATCTTAGTGAAAATATTGCTTTATTCATGGATGAATTTTTGTACAATGTTAGGGAGATAAAGATGAGTATGCGGTTTCATTTAGAAATGAAAAGTGAAAATTACTTTGTAGAATATTGTAAATTCGAAAGTTTGTGGTAATGTTTGAATGTTTATATTTTTAAGAAGTAAACGCAAAAGAGCCGAATGGATTAGGATGAAATTTGACATATTGATAGATCATGTCCTGCATTACCACATAGGGCACTTTATTCCAGTAATTTTCTTCCGTGAGAAATAATAGGTAATTAATAATTGAAATTACTGGAGTAGATACAGTCAAGCATAATTCGCTTTAATGTTTTAGGTTAATTCGTAGTGGGAAAGGCTTTTCACCCGAGCAAAGCCGCGGGCAACACCGAGTTTATTATAAAATAAACACGCCCAACAATTTGAACTTTTACGTTCAAAATGTTTCTCAGCATAAACATGAAAGTTTTTTCCCTATTTACGATAGTTTTGGGAGAACTAGTGTAAAATTTTCGTTCGAGCTTTTAGTTCTACCATTCGCTGCATTCGACCGTCCGAAACTAAGCAATATGGCTCGAAAGTTTGCTTACTAAATTTACACGAATTTTGAAGTAATTTGTTCCACTTGTTATATGAAACTTCCGGGCTTTGTTACCATAAATATTAATGTATTTAATAGTTGATTGAAGCTTTTAAATAACCTTATCGTTCAGAAAAAAGTCTCTAAACGTCTATTGTTTTAAATAAAATGTAAATAAATTAATTTGAAAACAAAGTCTAATCGACAAGCATCTAATGCAATGTTAAAAAGTCATATAATAGTTATGATGTAGCTTATTATAATTATCAATAAATTTTTTAAACAATAAATCAATTTAAAATAAACTCACATCATTATCAATTTCACTCGATCTGGCGATGCCGAAGAGCAGGATCGATATTAACAACGCGTTCATTATTCTATCGATAATTTCACTTCACTAACACCTAGTGCTGGCACTTTTAATAACCGTCTCAATGGTGCAAGGCAAATGCAGAAATGTATGACGGTATACTGTTTTATATGAGCACGCAAGAACGCACATGCAGTGGGGCTTATATATGGAATCGTGCGTCTGTGTGTATACTGTGACCCGCATTTGTATGTCCTGTTGCAAGGTGTAGTTATGTAATATGAAAATGGAAAGAAATTTTCCGTGATTCAAAAAGATAAGTTTTAAAGTCGGTCGCGTAGAGGGCGCTGGGTTGGAAAACAAATAATTTAGACTTCTAAGCAATACAATTAAGGTAGCCTTAAGGTAACCTTTGAAATATTGAAACTGAAATAAAGGTTGATGGTTAGATTATACTTCAAAGAAATGGGATAGAGAAACAATTTTTTTTATTATTTTGTTACAATGTGATAGTGGAAAATAACAAATTACGTAACTTGTTACAGTTTCTATGGTATTTCTGTACTATAGTTACAAGACAAAGCAGTGGGAATACGTTTCACGTGTAAACATGGTATCTAAGTTAGATGCGATAAAATTAAACCATTTTCACCGTGCTTTGGGATCGAGATTGCAAAAAGTTTTCGTTTATTTACCACCAGCCGCGAGGTTATGTCAATCCGTTGTGAGATATGGGTTTGCGTAGACTGAGTGTCACTAACAGGTGTGGTTATTTATTATTAGATTATTTTACGTTCCTGAACGATCGGCATAGTGATAGGTTCGTACTACTCAATTGTGAATGTGCTATAATTCCATACATGCCCTATGCACCAAGTGCCTGTGGTACAAGTTTTAATTTTCATTTGATAGTAATTGCATTAAACGGCTAATGCAGATAGTAGGTACTTATTTATTACCATTTATTTCAGAACATAGATCAGTGTTTGACTTTTGTATTTGGTCGGCTTATGTTTAGTAAGTACAATATGCTCAGAAGTTGTGAAACAGGCTCATAGTCCGTTTTAATAAACATTCATATTTTGGCAGTTCAATTAAACTTTAATTTTACGCAGGCACAATGAAATAAATAACTTAATTCTTTATTGGTAATTGAAATTTATTTTTAGAAATAATATTTATTATTCTTATACATTGTTTTAACGTATCATAAGTGCAATATTGTTCGCCTACGTGATAAATAAAGTATTTGACATTTTTTAATATAACTCTCAAAAGTATGATTATTCTTATACTTCACTCCTCTTCTAAAACATCCCTAAAGTATACTTTAAGGCAGGCCTTTGGCAGTTCAAAAATTTTTAGATTAAAATAAGACTTTATACCCAATAATCGAAATAAGGACCGTATGTACCAAAAGTTCAACACTTACACAAACTGAGCATCATTTCGTTAATTTAACCTGACAAAGTATATTTTAATACGAAATTAGAACCGCTTTCCCTTTTGTCATTAAACTTTAATTCGTATCACAAAAAGTTACGTTTGCGTGATGAACAAAACGTTTTTGTTTGTCATTGTCAAGTTAGATTTTATACGATTCATCTATATATAGTTTAGACAGGCCAGTGATTCAATAACACGCAGACCATACGGACTCCATACCAGGTGAAGAATAAAGAGGTAGGTAAGTTGGTGAACCAGAACATTTTGGAACATATTAACGCAATAAGGGCCAATACATATGTACAAATAAAATAAATTACGTACAATGTATTTTTACGCACATCACGCATTTATCTCCGACAAGGTGTGCAGAAGTGCAACCATGACAACCCGCTTTTGTATATTTTAGGTAATTAGGTATCTTAATTTTATGGACCACCGACTATGTTTTTACACAATTTTAATTGCAAGAACTTGATGACCTTATTATTTCATTTTTTACTGCTTAAATAGTAGTTGTAAGTTTTCTAGAATAAATAAATAAATATTTTCAGTGATGACTTCACGATGTTGAAATCATTTTAATAAAAACAGCTTCTGTGTCGTAGTTATATTGCGTTCGCCGTGCGACTATCGCGCTGATATCTCGAGTTGGGATCTCCGATTAGGCAAAATTATATTGTTTTTCTACTCTAGTATGGTATGAAATTTATGCTCGATATAGCAATAGGATCGTCCCCTATCACATCGTGGGACGGAATACACACGGTGAAAAGTGGGTGCACCAATCGCGTCTCTGCCTACCCCTTCGGGGTTAAAATGCATGAGTGTGTATGTGACGTAAGCTCGCTAAGATAGCTGACGATGTTTCCTTTGATGCTAATCATATTTTGTCGGAATCTAAGGGTTCTGTGAATAAAACTCTCCTTAGTATTCTAAACTCACGAGACACATATATGTGTATATATACTCGTACATGTATTGTGTCTAATATTTATTAAAAATCTAACATAGAACATTAAAACTGTAGGTACTAAGTTCTGTAGTAACTTTAATGCGGGCGTCAATTTCATTTACTTATGTGACACCGCTAATCACTACCTACGAAGTCATTATACTAATAATACCAGCCCTTTCCCACTGCTGGGCACGGGCCACCTCTACTACTGAGAGGGATTAGGTTTTAGTCCACCACGCTGGCCCAGTGCGGATTAGAAGATTTCACAGAACCTCAAAATTCCTATAGAGCTTTTCAGTATGTAAGTTTCTTCACGATTTTGTCCTTCACCGTTATAGCGAGGAATAATTCACAAATACACACATAATTTTAGAAAAGTCACAGGTAGAGGCCCTTGGAATTTGGACATTCGTCTCGACATTCCGTGCCACATCCAACTAAGCTATCGCCGCTCAATCAATTATCAATCTAATAATCCCTACGGGCTACAACAAAACGTATTTTACGCGCTTAATTTGCCTAACGATATTGGATTCGCCACTAAAACCCAAATTTTTATTTTCGTTTACATAAACTGAACGTGGGGCAAAAGTACGACGAATGTTTATAGCTATTAATTAGTGGATTGTATTTAAAATATACGTACTTAAAGATATATTGTTATGTGACTAATCGAAGCCATATTTATTGGCCACTTTTACTACACATATATCGTAATTAATTAATGTAATTTTGGGAATTTGTTTTTACATGAGCTTGTATCCTCTAAATTTAACAACACAACACAACTGTAAGTGACGCGCTGGACATAAAACCGTGGAGGCAGTTCATCCGCTCCAAATGCAATCCTGATGCTGACCACGAACCTCAGATATGAGGGACCGACGAGAGGAATGTCCTTGAAGTTTGTATACGTATTTATACAGTGGGACAATTTACTGTGTCCAATAAATTATTCTAACAATTAAAAAACAAATTCTAGTAAGATATATTGTACGTCAACATTAATTTAACTGATAGGTATTAAATAATATCAAATTAAAATGATTGAAAAGACTGCCTAAATTAAAATTGAAATAAAACAATTAGCACAAATCCGAGATTTGAATAGATTACATTTCCTTTGACTAATCTTTAAAAGGGAAATGGAATGAGATTACGAAACGAACGCTAAATATACAAAGCCTGAAGATGGATTTCAATTTTCCCTGTATCCAGTCGAGTAGCTACGTCTTTCATTTTATCGATATTTCATTACATACTTTATAATTTATTCAGGTAGGGATAAACCAATACATTCGGTTTGTAATAATACCTTTGTATATGGTCGTGGCAGCGACACTGCACCTGATGGTAAGTGGAGTTCAAATAGAGTATGTACTGACAAGATTATCTATTGCCAGTTAAAACAATTATGCCGGCCTTCGAACACTATTGTTTACTTACTATAGTTATTAAATAAATACACTAAAAACTGACATCATGCCTTTATCTCCGAAAGTGTAGGCTGAGGTACAACTAAGGCACCCACTTTCCGCCAAGAGTGTTGCGTTGTGATACAAGGTGATCCTATCGTCATATTTCGGACACAGATTCAGAAAATCCAATAACACTGCCTATCCCTGGATTTGAACCTGGGATATTAACGGTGCCATACTTCGCACGCAATACTACACCAAGTCACAATTATTATGCCCGAATAATTCCCTCCGAGGTCGTCAATGAAAACATCGAGAGTCGATGGACATTATGAATTATTAACGACATTACATCGGGGAAAATTGTTGAAAAAAGTACTTTCAAGACGAAACAATCTTATAAATAGTGGTAGTGGAAAGTAACACGGCATGTTAACACGCGAACCGAATGCCGCGCGTCGCGAGACCTAATCTATTATGTATACGAATGCATAATGAAATAAAACACTAGTTTTCCAGTTGTGGATAAATGAATGTTGCGATTTTCAGACGTGGTCGCTTTGGTTGATGTTACATCCAAAATTATATTAATTGATACTTTATGCTCAAACGTGTATTACTTTGAGCATTTCGGCAATAGGTTAGCGAAATTTCTGCATAACTGTGTAATATATAAATATAGTATTGGTATAATATTATGTAAATTCAAAGTTCAAAGTGTATCTTAAATTATGATTATGTACAAATAACAACATTTTGATACAGTTTAAAAGCGTATTTGATTTCTTATGTTAAAGTAAACGTTAGACAGGGAAATGAATGTTTCTTAAAGATTTTATTGTTATTTTATATTATAATTTTTCCCTAAGAAGAAAAAAAATAACCCTTTTTAAAAGAAAATTAACTATTAATAATTAATTAATTAAATAACTTAGAAACCACATTAAAATCCGAATAAACTTGAAAAGCATACAAATAAATAATTTTCCATAAAACTAAACATTTAATGCTTACATATTTTTCCTATTTTAATTCGTTCACGTTTGGAAAACATCCAGACTCAATGCTATCAGGTTAACCAGTAAAACCGCTTGACTAATGAGAGCAGTGTTAATTAGACAATTACTCACTAGTTGTCAACACCAGAAGTTTCGGTGTGATTTGAAATTGGCAAGCTTTCGTGACTCTATATAACAAATCTAATGTATATAGTTATCTATATATATATAAAAATTAATCCCTATTTCCCTTGGTCACGCCATCAGGCGTGAACGGCTGGACCGATTTCACTTTTTTTGTTGTGTTTGTTTTTGTCAGGGGAATGACCTTATGAAAGAAAAAATTAAGGAAGTTGAGCGGACCGTTAGAAAAGTTAAATTCAGCGATCGACAGAATGCGCTCTGCAAATTCATAGTTAAGACGGGACGTCTGTGGGTCATCTTGTATGATATACAACTACTGGAAATAATACTTAGTTGCTGGAATAATAACTTATCTTTAAAACTAGAAATAAGTACATTTTTTGCAAGCAATATTATGTATAAATATATAATGTTGAATGAATAAATTGAACACTTCGATAAACATTATCGTAACAAACGAGTGTTGTAATCGATACTTTAGATTTCGTTCAACTTTCCTACCGTCCCTTACGTGAAGTATTTCTTTCCTATCTTGGGATATACGTTACGGTTGGATTTTTAGTAATCCCCAAGGATTGTAAAGGTGGTAAGGTTGTTATTTTATCGGGTGTGACTTTCCGTTCACCTTCAGTAACAACAATGAACATATTTTGTAGAATGTCTGTTCTATATCTTTAGAAAATGTTACTAATGCATTTACAGCCGTTTTAAAAACGATCCCAATCTCAATCTTCAATCCGATTCAGAGAATTTACCAATCAAAATAAGTAATTTATAAGCATGTAAAAATACTTTGATCTGATTGGTCCATTTTTGAGATAGATCGAAAAAAAGATTGAGTCAATTATATTATTTATTGAAAATGACGGTTAATCGGGTATATAATATAATTCCAATAGAATTATATCTGTAATCAAAACTTGGACTAAGTGGCAGCGTACTTCGGCTATGAACTGTTATTCACTAATAATTCATATGCGTTTTGAATTCGAAAAGCAAACAATTGAACTGCCCAAATTTGAAATTTGTTCCCATTATAGCGATAATTAATTCTTGTGAATTGATAAGTTCGTCGAAATGTTTGCACTTCTACTTTACCTATCAGGCTCATATTTTATGTGTGTGTGCAGAACAAAAAATAAAATATAATTAATTTATCAGTTAATTTAATTACACTTTATATTCATAAAAACAGGCTCGCTTAATACAGTAAGCGTTCTCTTCCAGTCAAGAATTTTCAATTACTAATCAGTGGTCCAGTTTAATCGGAAATGGAGTTTAGTCCAAGCACCATTCAGCATCAAATGAGGGCTGTATGGTATTGTACAATGGTCGTAGTCTGGACAGAGAGTTGAACAATAAGCAGAGATAATGGCGATTGGTCACATTAATGACAATGGGATGATGTGTTGGAGAGGACATTGCAATTTAATTATTGCAGCTGTTTGTATTGTGCAAATTAAAAACGATTTTACTATATTTATTTCCTTTTACTGCATTGTTGGCATAAATTAATATGGTTAATTCTATAATTAACTATGTTGGCCGGTAATATTTTAAGGAATTTGTTGCACCTGACACACTACACAAGATGGTGGAACCGTTCTTTAATATCGCTATCGCTTTCACGCAAATTATTATAAACTGATAGTTTATTTCGTTAAAATTAAAAATATAACTATGGACGTCATTTGTCACACTACCACGGACGCGCGATCTCTCGGACCGCTATGTTCTCAGTTAAAATACAATAAATATAAATTTTATTTTAACGCTATTATATTTATTATTTTCTAGGCATATTAAAATAAAATAATTTAGAAGCTTTTAATCAATCTTTATTTATTTCTCCACCTAATCAAATCATATTAACAGTTAAAGGGTACTATTTGGCATAAATTTACTTGAGATCAGTTTAGGGCTGAAAACTTAAAATGAATTAATCTTTTTTAAAAAATTACCAAGTATTGTTCTATAAATCTAAGGCTTATTCTAACATAAAATCAAATAAATGAAACGTTTTCTTAGATAAATTCAAACATAAAAGACTTTTTGACAACTGATCAATATGTATCAAATTATTGGCAGTTTTTTACACTAAGGGTTTGGAACACACCTGTAACTGTATGACCTGTTTAGAACATGCAATTAAAATTGGACTTCTCTTTCAGTTTTGGGGACAATGACGACATGTTTGCGCTTTGACAGTCAGTATCCTAACTAGGGGGTTCGTCTAGAGCAGGGTTCGAAGATTTATATATCCTCACTAGACCCGCCTCAAAATTTTTTTGGTTTTCCGGTGGACTTTTTTATTTTTTAGTTTTCGCAGAGAAAGTACATTACAACTACCACTTCCAGGAATCGCGGGGCTATGTTGGGCTCATCGTGCCTTTCACGACCCTATCAATATTATGCTACATTGATAGTGACGTCAAGCCAACATTTTTAGTACTGTACTAACAAACCAGATAAATTTTCGCGGATCCTCGCTTGTGGCTGCGATACTCCTTATAATATTAATAAAATGCAATACTAAGAACATTGGTATTATCTTCATAGTCACTTATATATTTTCGGATAAAATAAGTTTCTGATAAAAAGCAATCCTCGATAGTTTCCTCATTATCAGACTGGTACGACTCTAAAAGTAGATCATAAATATGTTGCAGCTGTGACCCTAGGCATTTATTTTGACATAGATGCACTTTCATTAATATTTATTAACATTTTAATGAAAATAACGTAAAAACACAATCGGCGAAAATTTGTATAGGAAACATGGACGTGCGGTCTCGCAGACGAGTTAAAGGCTAAAGACAAATAACTGGCCTGTATGATCGCCGACTTCCCATTTTAACACACGTTACGCGACTAAAACTGAAGCTACTTTTGAGCGCCTGAAAACACACGAGGAGCAAGTGGAAAGGTGTAAACACGAAATTTTCAAACTGCGGAGCGGTCGCAATGAGACGCACATCCACAGTTAAAGGTTAAACAAACAACTTTGATAAATTAATCAGCAGTTTTGCTGGTTTCGTTAAAGATTAAAATTTGTTCATAATCATAAGAAACATATCGACTGATTACACCCAAGAAAGGATTCGATGATTTCCGTCTTAAACAAATTACATGTAAACCAATTACGAAGTCGTTTCAACCTGTTTGTTGCGTAGAATATACTTCTAAAGCAATATCGCCGCCCTACAAAATTTAATCTTACGACTATATATTTAGGGTTTTTATCTCTTACTTTACTGACCGTAAAGGTGCGTTGCCACCATGTGTCTTTTCAACAATATATATTTACGTTAGCTCTTTTTAATGAGACCTAGATTAGGCTAGAATTAGAAATTAATCAACATGACCGAGAGACAACCAGATAACTTCGATAAACTGCTGGTAGATAAATTAAACGGTAAAGACTGCTACTTTTCAAATAAAATTATAACGGACCTTTTTCTACTACACTGAGAAAAGCCAAAGACAGGGGGACATGGAAACATCGTCATCGATTCAAAATAGGACTCGACGTTCTACAAGACCAATTAAGAAGATTTGCGGAAGTTATACAATGGTGTTTTTTCTACAGCATAACTTAGCTGCCTCATGGGTCTCTAGTGATACTTATCGAATACAAGTATTTAGCTGTGTGAAACGTGGTAGAATACGGAATGGTCTTGGGATGTTAGAATTGATTTAAGATTTTATATAAACTTTTAATCCGTCTAATCCGAATTCTTGTAACTTTTATTATAACTAGATCTTTCCACGTGTTCACTGCCATAATAAAAGTAACATTAAAACTATAAAATAATCTACTTTCCTATAAGTGAAACAATTCTTAGAATCCAATCTGTTGTTATAGAGATTAGCGCGTTTAAACAAATATAAACTGTAACTTTATATTTTAATATTATAGTGAATCAATAAATATACATAGAAATAAAAAAAGCAAAAACGCACGTCTTTATGCTTATAACATTAGAGGCGTATTTGGTATGACATACGGCCAAGTCTACATTCGTCAACTGATGTAATAGAAGGCGACCCTGTCATACATTTAAAGGAGACATGAACTGAACGTTATCTTGGATTTTGACTAATTCCATAACAGATTTAGCACTCTTTGTGTTCTTTGTGTGCTCTCTCAAGGCCACTTGACTTTAAGTTCGCCGGACTTTAATACAATGGAGCTCAAAGATGCGGAGACAATGCTCTGGGATGTGCGAATTAACATCTTACCAACAAAAGACCGAGGATAAACTATGAAGCCCTTTTTAGAAAAGTAGCTGTAAGGTTTTCTTATTAAATAATACCTATCTTGTTAGTTTGAATATTATCTATGTTTGTAAAATATTTTTTTCTTCAACGAGCCTTAATTTCACTTTGTTAGTAAAATGTTAAGACATACAAATATTTTTATATTATCAACTTTCAAATAATTATTAATTTACCTTGTTACTGTGAATGTTTGTATCCTAAGATTGTAATAGTTAATAAATACTTGTATTATTAACTTTGTAGCTCTTCGTTAAAGTTGATTTACATTCAGACAAAATTGTATCATAAATTGATATTACTCGTATATTACATTAAAAGATTGAGATTTATAATATACACCCTTCAGAAAAAGTCCTTTAAAATAAAATAAAATAACTTAATGATAATATATATCTACTAGCTTTTGCCCGCGGCTCCGCCAAAAGTTATAAAGTTTCTCGGGCTATAGTTTACCGTTATAAAAGTCACGCTATATATTTTCCCGTGAGCCTATGTTCTTCCAGGGCCTCAAACTGTCTCCATACCAAATTTCATCTTAATACGTTGAAGTAGTTTTTGAGTTTAACACGTTCAGGCAGACAGATGCAGTGGGGACTTTGTTTTATAATATATTTTGTAGAACTTTTAAGAGGAACAATCCCATCATACATCATTGTTGCATAACTTTAACCGTTTACGCAGCGCACTAAACTCAAAACTCAAAACTAATAAATTTTCCCCG
>NW_023594712.1:0-12596 GCF_014839805.1 Manduca sexta | reverse complement strand
GTCGGGTCCGCGATATCACTTTTGTTAAGTTTCAGAACGCGACATTACATTATTATATTCTGTGCTCCAACGCACACTGCTTTGATGTTAGGAACACACCTACATTGCTTAGACAACAGTGAACTTTATACAATAGCAATAAAGCTCAAATTGACTCTACGTATTAGTTAGAAAACGTTTGTATGGGAAATAGAAAAATGCTGTTTTGAGGATTTTCCCGGCAATTATTCGAATTTTTCTCACGTTTTAAACCTTCCCTAGACCTCCACGAATAATTCAAGACCAAGATAAGATAAATCCGTTCAGCCGTTCTCGAGTTTTAGCGAGACTAACGAACAACAATTCATTTTTATATATATAGATGTTGCTATTTATAAATTTAGAAAAACTGTCGAGGTTACCTAAAATGCTGGTTTTTAAAAATATGACAATAGATAAATATTTTTGAATTATTTTTTTTTTATTCCAAATGAAGAATTTTTTCAGACGACGTTTAATTTCTGTATAAAATTTGAAATGCCTGTCTAATGCCACCAACTTATAATAGATGGTACCCTAACTCCAGACAAAAAAAATTATATCTCAACTGGGTTTCCATGATAATTATTTTTAATTACGTGCCCGACATATTTCTATTGTACTAAATATTTAAATAATTTACTGGTGGTAGGTCTTTCATGTGAGAAAGTCCGCCTGCGTAGGCATGTACCACCAGAATGTCTATTTCTGGCGACAAGCAGCAGTATGAAGTCACTGTTGTGTTCGTATTAAATACATAAACTTTGACTAGAACTATTGGATGAAGGAAATATTTTGAAGAATCCTACATATATATCTGACATTTTCTATAAGTATTTTAGGTGTCTACAAAGTTTTATTAGTCTAGTGTAATGGACGAATGGTCTTATATCGTAGAACAGTTCAGTAGGGGCCTGTTTGATAATTGATAAAAATCGAAATATTTACGAAAAAAAACCTCAGATAAAGACTTTGTTTTACCGTTAAATCTAGCATAAATTTCGCACAAGCTTCAAAAGTACGATTTGGCCTTAAATTGGGAACGAACTGATGACTTCCTTCGGTTGGCTCTACTCTCATCTAGACGATAGTAAGAAACGAAATTTGTTTAATCTAAATACGTTTTACTTATATACCAGTCATTATATTGTCATAGCAACTTTCAATACAATGTATATACGTGTTATTTAAATTTCGTAGTGATGTTTAAATATATCAAGAAACTAAAAGTCTGAATACTAAATAGATACAGGAGGACGTGTTTATACAAAACAACAAAACAGCTGTTTAAAAACCTTTTTTTAAATTAGAAAAGTTTTTTGAAAAAATACCCAAAATTATAAAATATTTTTGCAGAGACAATGTCACATTGAGGACAAAAGAACGATAAAAAATCAAGTAGACTGAAAGTACTTATTAAAAGTACAATACTTTGTAAATTTAAGGTTTATAAAATATGAACGTATAGGGCCTATAAACACGTCGTTTATTGGAAAACTTGAAGACGAGAATATTTAACATGAATTTTTGAATAATTTATTAATGTAAATTTGATTGTCCATAAACTGTAGCATCACCAGAGTTGCCAATTTTAATAATAATAATAATAATAATATCAGCCCTGTATTATATACTTGCCCACTGCTGAGCACGGGCCTAATCTACTTTGAGAGGATTTGGCCAATTTTAACCTCAACATAATTACCACTAAATTGGTGGTTAAGACCCTTTAAACCAAGAAACGATGGTTTTGTTAGTGGATTAGTTACAATAACATGTACATTTTGTCACATAGTTGCTGGTTAATCGTAAGTTGGAGGTCGCTCTTACATTCTTAAAATTATACTTAGCCCGTCCGAAATAAAAACGCTGTAAATGAAGCTTCTACTGGCTCAGAGCCACTAGAAGAACACCAGGGTGTTCGAACAATGTTTTTTAAATCTCAATAAAATGTCCCCACTACATCTAATAGTAAATTTGGTAAGGTCCAGATAGTGAGACGGCTGCTGAGAGATGATTAACCCTCGTCAGTCGACACAATTAAATCAAATTATGCAACGCTAATCCTATAACTCGACACTGACGTGGCCTACTATCCTTCTTTAATCTTATTTACTTTGTTCGCTACCCGGGCGGATACATATATACTACCTCCGGCAGATTTATTACGGGTCTGGCAAAAAACAAGTTGGCAATATTATGATGATACTGGTGGTAGGTCTCTCATATGTGTGAGTCCGCCTTGGTAGGAACCACCGCAATGTCTATTTCGCCGCCAAGCAGCGGTGTGAAGTCACTGTTGTGTTCCGGTTTGAAGGACATTGTAGCCAGTGTAACAACTGGACATAATAATATTTAACACCTCATGTCTCAGGATGCGAGCGTAGTGGAATACCAAAGAATACTTTGTAATTCAGGTGTTGAATGGTGTTTCTACATTTTATGGGCGGTCGTATCGCTTACCATCAGGCCAACGGCAAGCTCGTTTCGCCATTCAAAGCAATAAAAAATATTTAAAAAAAATGTATAAAGAACACAGAACTCGCATTGCTGCTTAGCGGCAGACAGAATTTCTTTTGTAATAACATCTATGCCTTGATCCTCGTATAATTGAATAAATGATGTTGAGCTGGAATATTCTACATTAAACCCAGTCACGTTTACTCAATCCGATCACAAAAAACAATTCATATTAAACGTTGTGTGTAATAAACAAACGGGAAAGAGCCGCGAGCCAGTCTGTACACTAAACGTTTTATAACCAATGCTTTAATTCTTATTATTTGGTAAGATATCTGCTACAGTACTGTCTCCAATATAAATTTCAGTTAGTGTTTATGGTGCAAATGTCAAAGCAATAACGTCAACTTACTTTATATCCTTTGTGGGAGCATATAGCAATCTTGAAAAGTAATTCACAACTTAATAATGAGGTTCCAGTGTTACTGTTTTGATACGGAACCCTAAAACAAAGTCTCGTGCCAGAGTCTTTGCACGTGAGCAAGAATCTGGAATAATTTTATTTGCAAACTACATCGTTACGTGCGGGGTTTTGAAACAAAATTGAAGCGAAATATTAGTATTTATATTTTTAATGTTTGTAACTCAGGGACCTCTTCAGACTACTTACTATATACGCATAATAATTTTGGTATTATGAGTATTTATATATTTTGTTCAAAAGGTGATTACAATATGTCAAGATCAGGTAGGATAGATTTTCGTTTGGCGCTCTGCGCTATAAAAATATATAACTTCTCGTAAGTCAACATTACAATTCCATACGCTATGATTGTATGTAACAGAGGTACAGCTCCAATACTGGGACAGAACATTAAAATAATAAAGTATTTTTCTTATTACCATCATGGCTATTTTTACTCCAAACATAAGATAAATGTCTTTTATCGTGTCCAACATTATAAATAAAAGTAACAATAAATTTGTTTCAATGTAGTATCTGTAAACTAAAAGTACAAAGACCTAAGTTACAAAAATAATTGACTACAAAATACAAGCTATTCGAATGAGGACCTTACTCTAAAGAAATACGATACACAATGAAAGCAATCTAAGTTTTCGCTCCGTTGTACTTTCACGTTTGAATGGAATCTTCCAGAACGACAAACGTAAAAATAGTTGAGCAACTTTCTCGCTCGTTGCTTGAATAAAATTCAATAAAAGAATTTCTGTATTGCATTACCGCTTGTAGTTAAGGACGAACTTTCCAGCATTGTTTTCAGTGCTATTACAGAGGGCAGAACAACGAATTTTTTATGCAAACTATTGTAAATGTTATTTTCATATTCAATTAAAGTTATTCGTCAGTTTATGATAATCTTCCAAATAAGTAGACAGTTTTTTGAATTAATACGTGATTTTAAAAAGATGATTCCGAATAAGTGGCTTCAGATTTCCTAGGTTAGAAATGGCGGACTTTATTGATCTACGTGCCATAACTTATGAAAAATAAATGTTCCTGTAATATGCTATCCAGGGTTGGGCTAAGTCAATCGGGCACTCTTTGCTGATAACCCTTGCTTAGGTCCCAATTATGTTTGTGTTGGAATACAATCTCAATTATTATTTTAAAATGTCATTAGTCATATAAGCGACTTTATTTAAGTAATAATTAAATATTCCCATATACCTTCACTTATTATAAGCGCAAGTATGTTTCCCTACGTGATGAATAAAATAAAACCTTTTATTTTATTTACTATATTGGCGTGCCTAAATTATTTTCTTGCGTGGCACCCCTAGCACTTGTATCAGTAGTTCGCCATCCCTACTTAGTGGTGAGATCAAATCACCAGCGCTTTTGTCTCCTTCTGCCTTTGTGCTTTTCAATTTGTGAGACGCTACGGAGAGTATGATGTAATTGTGTTTTTTTCTTTTTTCTATTGTCTTACAACTTATAAATATAAGTTAAGTAACATAAAATAAATCATAATTCAAAACACAGGATGTTGCTTCTACCCAATTTGTATAGTTCTACACTTATCAGCAAATGAAGAACTTGCTCGTTTCGTTATTCAGCACTACAAAAAGAACTCTATTTCATTTCAATTAAGAGCACTTTTCACAGATTAATACCATTTTGTTTTATTTCATTGTGTATTTGGAACCTTAATTAACTGATAGTTTGTACAGGATTTACAGTCTGCGAGTCAATTACTGAGTATGCCTTAAAATGTAATTGCAGTCGTTTACAGTTTGCATTCCTTATATTTGTTCTCTCCAGTACAGTATAATCATACTATCGTTTGTTCATTTAAATACAATTACGCTATTGTATATTTGGTTTAGTGGCGTAGTGTGGACCAGGAGATCATGGGTTCGCTTCTCGTTTTCGGGAAACACAATGTGGATTTTCTTGAGACCGAATCCGCTAACTAATGCACCGATGCTCTACGAAGTCTGCAACCGCTGGTTATTCTGAAGAAGGCTCCAACTATTATCTGTGGCCAGACATGCCACAAATCCTTGCTAAAGAACACCGATTCCTCCCTAAGATGATTCGCGAGGCTATTGAAATTAAAACTAATACGAATTTGAATCGCGAAGATGGTTATAAGCTTGCACACGCCTGGGAACCCAAAAGACCGGCTGCCAGAAAATAAAACAACTTCTACGGTAGATAGTATATTGCGGGTATAAAAATTTGCCGCGCAATAAATATGGTATGGCACTACCAATAAAAATGATTTATGATCTAGATTACTTCCTCTAAGCAATAGAATATTTTTGATAATAAATAGTGCAAAATACGCCAAACTTAATGAACGGAATAAATCTGCTTGGAATATATTTCTAGTCCCGTTATTTCTTTGGTGACAATTTTGTTGTAAAAAGGGTAATAAATTTTATTTTTTGAAAAATTAAGTAAAATCTGACACAAAAACCCTCTAGAAAGTAAAAAATAAAATTTATTCCTTTTCCTTTAAGTGCCTATTAATATTTTGAACCAGACGTCGTCGCCTCGTCTCGTCGGGGGACCGCAAGTTAAGCATTTTCATTCGCCCAATACGGGGCCGATAATTATTTACATCCACCCGGGTAGGGACCACCACGTAAGTGTGTCTTTTAACCCGTGTATATCTGGTTTCAACCAGGCTGGCATAGTTAACTGGAGGTAATCATCTCTCGTCAGTCAACAATATATCTGATCAGAAAAACGTTAAAAATCCTTAAAACAATATTCTAAAGGTCTCGATCCACTAGGCTTTGGCTACCATGTTTAGAATGCCTACACTTTTATAGGTTAACAATATACCATGTCGTATTGCCTGTTTATTTATATACTTGTACAACACATTCTTGTGTATTTATGAACCCCTGGTATTGGACATCCGGTTGTAATGAGACTTTGCCTCAATTTAACCTCGTAAAATGATGCGAAAAGGCGTTCAAAGTCAAAAATAAAATGTACTTTTATGAGTAAAGAAATAAAAGTTATTATCCAATAAACATAATGAAGTCATAACATGGTCGTAAAAACAGATTTACAGAAGGTACAATCAGGACAATAATATACTAAAAACGTGGCAAATGGATCGCCTTTTAAATAAACTTTATTGTACAATTTGTATGACTAAAGAAACATATGCTACTATAAATTATACAAAATTAGGCACGTAAAGCCGTTGGTCCTGCGCCTAATCTCTCTACGGTCATGTTGGATTGCCGTCTCGTCGGACTGTGACAGTGAAGGCACAGAGCGTGCACCTGTGTATTGCGCACACACTTGTGGACTATAATACCTCCTGCGTTAGCTGATCTCCGTTGTATTGGCCGCTGTGGCCGAAATTCCGTTAGGAGGAAATCAATCAAATTCTACAAAGTTAACAGAAAACAGAAACACACACTTATATTTTCGTTTTTTATACAATACTCGTGAATGTGATAATGATTATAACACTCTTATTTTTCATTTAATCATTTTAGTTGACCATCTTATTTACATTGAAACACTTTTATTTATGTAATTGTATTAATATTAGAGTTCATTGCAAATAAGCGCTGCATTTTTATGGGCCCCTGGTACAATTGTTTTGACTTAAACATTGCAGTTACCCTGGTCACCGTCTGACGATATTTAGGTTAAAATCATAATTTGGCATTTATTTTTATTAATACTGTAATAGTTTAAAATAGTTATCATAACAGTAAAATGATAATAATTAAATCCAATCAATTATGTAGTTAGGTAAGAAATTAAAATAAAATTGTAGAGAAAAGCTCTACACGAATAAACTAGAAACAAAATTGCTGCAATGCGATCGTCGTTCGATTGGTGTGACACAGCCTTTATTATTTTACTGCGCACGCATCCTCATATTACATCCCGTCCACCAATGAGGGCTACACGTGTCATCTCATTCATACCGGTGTGCATACTCCCACACTGTTATTCTTCCTAGTACTTCACATAGGTTGGAAAACGTGACACGGGAATTCCGATAAACATTTTTTTTTTCACCAAACCCTTTTTTCAATCTAAATTTCTAAATGGTTTTACTAAAGTAACTATTAATTTAACAAGAAAATAAAGTAAACCAAAAGCCATTTAATAAAAGGTAGATTTAGCATCAAAAACTATAAGGAGTATGAAAAAAAAAAACTTTTGTGTTATACCGAAGTTCATTAAAAATGCATTAACAGGGGTGAACAACATTTTGCGAGCGAACTAAGTCGTTTGTTTTTTGATAATTATTATTTGTTAGCAAACTTTTGCTGTGATGATATTTTATTATCTTCTTAAAGCATCTCTCGTTAAAATATCCCAATTAATAAAATTCCAAAAAAGTTTAAACCTAGGTGTAAAAAATGTAGAATACTTTTATTTTAATATTAGAATTTTAAAGCAGGTATTAAGAAGCAAAAATGAGTTATTGAAGTGATAATAACAGCCGCCATAAGAATCAAGCAGGGGAAATTGTGGGAACTTTGCGGAAATAAATAAGAAAGCAGGAATAAAAAGGAGATGGAACGCACAAGTCAATTCGAGCCATTTATGTAATTAATACTGTAGAGTATGCAGACAATGAGTCTATCATATTATGATGATGATTTCTAATGTTTACGCGCATGACATGGAAATAAACTAGTTTCAGTTCATTTGGATATTTTGCCCCGTGACCTTGGAGGCTGAGGTCTTCGAAACGTACGGAAAAAATTCAATAAAAAAACCGCGATAATATCCGAAAACTAGTTTTATTTTAGTGATAATATGATGACTTTAAAATTGTTTATGAATGAAATATTAACAGCGTTCATAATATTTAGAAGTTAAAAAATTATCAGATTAAAATTTAACCCGCAAGTTATTTCACAACTACATCTATTGTGGCTCATGACAACGAACTCTATCCACGCATCCAAGCAACCAGTTACACTAATCACGGACAACGCGATGTTGGCGGAAAAAACTGTTTGACTATATCACATACACAGTTTAAAGATATGCTAACATTATTTGATGACTACTAGAACTCTCTCTTTGTGATAATATGAAACTTGTTTAATCTGTGACAAGTACTCCTCTGCATCTTTATGGACCCCTGGTATTGTACATTGATTTGACAGCGTGACGTAGAAGCATTAATTTAATGCAAAAAAGTATTCATTGTATTGTAGATATTATGTTTAGCGGCCTGCAGTTTATAGTCAATAAAATTAGAAAAGTACAATAAATACATGCAGTAATCAAATTATAAATAGCAGATTTATAAAAAAAAAATATAGAAAACACACACACATACACAGATTCCGTTAAACCCAACAATTTAGCGCCCTAAATCCATTTTGTAAGATCGGCACTATTTTGTTATTAAAGTGACACATTTATTTTTTCATAATACTACAATAATTATCAATTTTCCACATTCATACGCGTTTCATATGCGTCCCTCGTACTTTTAACATGACGTAAACCAGAGTCATGACGTGAAAGTAATTTTTCTTCTTCAGAAACGGAAAAATTCAAATAGTTTATTCCGAATACTCCATTTAACTTGGCTCAAGGGTATAAATAGGCTTCGAGAACTTAATCCTTTGCTTGCTTTTTTGATTGCTTTGGGTCGAAATATATATGTATGGCTTTACATAGCAAGCGTACACCCTTTTAGGCCGGTACCCAAATTCGCGCTTCAAAACACGTAATACATGTGTGTACTTGCTGTCAAATGACTAGCGTTAGACGCGCGTTAACAACTACATTAATTTTGATGCATTAAAGTCGTACGCGCGTCAGCATGAACTCCCCGATAACAGTATGCACCAGTGTGAATAATAAATAATGTTGGAACAGTTGCTGGCTACTGGCGCCACTCGCTTGATGCATTGACTTTTCGATTTTATGCTCTCCTAGGAAGTGTACGTTAGTTTGACAACGTGACCGGATTGCTCGCTACCTAGTTAGAAAAGGGCCCCCATTATATTTAACACCCCAATATCAATTCCGCCAATAACTTTTCCACTTATTTTTTACTTCTTTACCTCGCTGCTTTATAAATTATAGGAAAAGTTTTAAATATTATTGTAATGTTTAGTATAAAAATTATTTATTTGATTACTTTTTTATAAAAGTTAGACTAATAGTCGGTGCTATAGTAAACCCCACCGTTCTTGGAACTTAATTGACAATATCAACACCAACCAGAACCTAAAATCCACACGAAACTTCCCATTCTTAAATTAAGATTTCTTTCTACTATTGAAATAAATATTTGTTTGTAAAAGAAAATGAAACGTTTTCCGTTTCATTTCAATGCAAAACTTTTGTATCTTATGTAATCCTAGTACTCACCAGCAGTTTCGCAACGTAACGTGGCGCGTCCGTAACGCGTTTCTTTAGATGAATGAATGCGCGTCATTGAATCAACTTGTCATCATACAATGACGAATTTGATTTTCTTTATATTTGTTTTAAATACATTCATTATGTTAAGTATAATAAATACTATTTGAAAAAAAAAAAGAAAAAAACGGATGAAACAGAAAATATCGTAATAAATTTCGTAAAAACTTTTTCGCTACGTACATTTATTTCGAGAAATACTCATCTACTTGTGTACCTATAGATAGTGGAACAACTTTTATTTTATTTATTACTAGCTTTTGCCTGAAGCTTCGCCCGCCTGAAGGTTTTCCATGATAAAAAGCCTATAGCAATAGCATGGAGTAATATAACTATTATTAAAAAAAAAAATAGTTTAGTAGTTACTTAGATTAACTTGTTCAAACAAATAAACAAACTCTTCAGCTTTATATATTCGTATAGATAAAATAAAATCGTAGGTTTTAAATATTCGTTGGCATATGAGACCAAAACCCATCATTGGATTCAAAATCTAATTAACAACTGGACAAATATAATTAAAGCTTAATTTTGTGTAATATTTGGGGTAAGTCGAGGACGAATGGACACACAGGGGAGACGTGCCACTCGCGTCGTACATGTTCTATGTCACAAGGGTATATTGGGGAGGTATAACAGTCTAATATAAATCTAACTCTACACAGACAAGGTCGTGGGTACTGGACACAACTAATAATACAATTAAATGTCTAGACCTGCCCTAATAGGTAGGTAGGTTAATTACGATTCATAAAAATGTACTTAATAAATTATATTAGAATTTATTGGTAATAATATCGTTTTTATTATAAATATTATGTTTGTAGGATAAATTAAGTTATGAATATTGTAGTGTCTTTCTTTTAGGTCCATAGTAGCAGTCTTAGAAAAAATCCATAACAATTATAACATATTTTTTTCTACTAAATTTAATAATTATCCTTATCATTTGGGTATACACAGTGATTGTTTACGACATAAGTAGTACATGCTAAGTAAGTAGTACTGTTTATGTCACTCCTCTTGGGTTACGTCTTGCATACTCATGCGTTCCTGGTATTATTCAGCAGTTGACACGTGTGCGGGCTCCAACCCCAAACACTGCAAGAAAAGGAACAATCTACCTTCGCGCGAGGTAAGCCCATCTTTTATTGTTATGCACTCCTAGTACTACTCCATGATTTACACGTGGAACTCGGCCGTTGTTTGTTGTTTACTGTTTTGTTACTTTATTTGGAAAAAAATGAGTTATTTATATGACTCTATATTTGTTCTTAACGTAGAGCATATAGTTATTATAATAGATAGCACAGTAGAGCAGCGAACTCAACGCCCTCAGACCAACTTATTTACAATCTCCTTAAATTCAAAAAATGCTTGCAAAAATACTACTCGGTGAAAAATACACATACCTAGTGGATCTACTCCCGATTCTTACGTTGAAGAAAGAAAAAAATACCTTTCAGTTTGAAATTTATCATATCCAAAAACGAGAATAATTACGTTTTTAGTATTTATATATTATGTGTAAATTAGTTCCAATTATTTGAAAGTATTCCACTTTACCCAATTGAATTGTATTTTTTGTTTTAAATGTACAGTTCAACATGTTGTGAGTAGGTTGTCGAGTCAACATGGGTCCCGTAATGAACGTTTTTGTAATTAAACTCTCTCAGTCTACGAGTCACTACGAGTTTTTTATTCGAATTCCTCCGCTGTATGTGTTTATACAAGAATCAGCTTTGCTAGGTGCGACTACCGATTGCTTTGTGTATTTTTGCAAAGTGTAAGGCCGCCATTAGAAAATTAACTAATTACGTTTATAAAAATAAATGCACGCACTACCTCAAAAACCGTTTTATAAACAGCCGATTCAAATAAACTATCCTAACCCAGAATCCTAACCGTAACCTGCGCGTTAATGTTAAGTGAATAGCGAACTTACAAGACCAATCAAACAACAAACAAACTTTAGTCCGATTGGTCCATTATTGCTATGGATCCGAACGGATGCAGAGGAATCATCCATTAGTACACATTATTGAAAAAAATTCCGTGCTCTACACACACAACGGACCTCTACACTGTGCGTCGTTTAAACCTGTTGTAAGCCGTTTCGGGTCATGCGCCTCTGGTAATGCGCATTCGTTTGACAGCGTGACGTAGCATTTAGGGATTATTTTTTATGAATGAATTTAAATTTTATATCTCTTTACTGAGATGAATAAAAATTACATAATATTTAAATATTCCTTCATAAAAAATAACGAATACGATACCTTACGAATGAATAAAAGTTTTACCAGCCTTCATAATAACTTGGGTAATTTTACTGACTTACTGTTTGCATAGATATAAATTTATAAACTGCCTGGATATAAATAACTAAATATAAATTGTCACTTCTTTCTGTTATTCGTCAAAAAAATTAAAAATCTTGTTCTCCTGAAGATTCGTGAAAATCATATTCTGCTCTTATACCTTGACATTAACATATATACAAATAATACGTTCGTCGCTAGTTGTTATTTATCTTGACTTCATTGGACATAACATCAGGCAATCTCTGTCGCGTAAGACAACTGCCTACTCTACGACAGTACTCGGTATAAGCAAAGGAAGTCAATTATTCATACTACGTGACAACCACAGTTATATTATGTCTGGCTGGCTGTTGGCGCCGCTTCTCCTTCACTGGCACGCAATTAAGTACACGTCGCACTGCAAACGACGATATCGATTACTTCCGCATTCTTGAAATGCATTCCGGATAAAGTACTAAAGAATTTTCTATTACGTATTTTTTTCAATTATAATATTCAATGAGGTAGTAAGGGATACGCATGAATATATCTTGAGTGTTTATTGTTAACGTCTTGCCGAGTAAACTTGTCCACCCAAGTTACCAGGTAGAATTGCTGTAACGTTCTTCGCCTCCCGTCGCCGGTAGGACAGGCACCTTAATCTGCGGCAGTACATAAACTTCCATGTCGTCATGCGCCCCTAGTACTATACAGAAGTTTGCACGTGTGACCCAAAAGCAAGGGAGAGATTGAAATAAATCGAAACGAATTGAATCCGCCAGCAATTCCTTCAGGAAATCTCTAGTTAGTCCATTGAAAGTTACATTTGGAGGTTTGCGTTTTTAGAGGACGCAATTTTATTTTTTTGAAGTGTAGGGGTCAGTCTAAAGCTAAAACCAAGTTTGTGGGGTCGC
>NW_023594711.1:0-12597 GCF_014839805.1 Manduca sexta | reverse complement strand
TTATGCTGGCGATAAAATGCATTTATTTGGGAAAATATATACCAAAAATGAGTCGATGTTTATTAGTCTACCCTATATTATCAGGCTCGGCAAAGTGATTCCACTGCTTCTTATGGTAAGTGTAGTGGGAACAAAAAGAATGTCGACTGACGACACAACTATGCTGGTGTGTAAATCCGGACATGTACAGGCTGATCCAGGAACGCGACACACTTACGTGGACCACTATGGCGTTTTCTAACACCTTTTGTACTGTGTCGTTAGCGGGCGGATATAAAATATATACTACTACCAATACACACTTATTCAATAACCAACGTAAAAAAAATCGTCATCTATAGGTAGTCTATTTATTTTGTTATCGATGGTAATATAATTCTGCTGCTCTTCACAGGAACTATAGTCCAAATAGAGGAATAGCTAAACAGATTACATAAACTGTCAATTCGTTATTCCCGTTATTTGTATTGTAGTCAAAAAACCTAACGGAAGTTCTACCCGATGTGTTCCACTTCGTGCCCAGTTTAATAAATGTGCCGTTATCGTCATTAGTACGGTGACAAATATATTGACCCGAATTGTTTGAGTAAATTATTGTTATTAGGTTAGTATAGCTAATTAGGAGCCACTCTGACTATTTCTGTTCTTAAAAACAATGTGCCGGCGTTGTTCTATGTGCTTAGAATGTGGCAAAAAAATATGAGACGACTCCGTGTCGTTTTATTGTGATTGGTTGAGAGACTAACACGTGATTGACGCGTCGGTCTCGCGACCAATCACAAACATAAAAATGAAACGACCGCGACTTACGAGTTACGTTTTGGGACATTCTAAGGGGGCTGTTGACTGTTCCAGTTTGAAAACATTGATCATTGATGTCTCAAAGCGGCAAGCGCACAATAACTACCTACATTCTTATCACACCTGTCATATTTCAAGCCCTATTTGATTTATTTATTTAATAAAATTAAGACGCAAAAGAGATTACAATCAAAATTAAAGCTAATTATAAAATATATAAGCATAAAAACTAGATTGTATTCCTAAACATTGTGCCCTTATACTAGTCCATTACTTGAAGTGCGGACTAAGATAAATTAAGACTATTGAGTACTGTGTATAAGTAGTTAAAAAAAAATTGAAACAAGGAATTAGTTTATACTAATTCCTTGTTTTAGTTACACTTATGTGTAACTTAAAAATATATGACGTTGATGTTGAACTTATGGCCTGATTTGGCGTTTACGGCTTACTATCAAGCGATAGACTTTCCCATCTCGTCTGGGAAGAAATACATGGGTGCTGAAAGCTTACCAAACGTAACATTCACATCAGAACTTTCACTTAGAAAGTAAATGAAATTGGAGCGTACAGTCGTTCGGTATAAGTTAGGTATTTAATTGTATAGATCGACTGAAGTGAAACCGAATTTGCTGTCGATTTCAGATCATGTTGATCAACTTTTGCTTTCAATTTTATCACTTTCAATCAGTCTTACGTAATCCGATGTCACACCTTCCCGTCGTTTTGAGCCATTGTTTTTATTGTCGAAATAATTGTCATTTTATGCAGTTTGTGCTGCAACGATGCTGACGTGTATCTTTTCACAATATTCTACTTTCCTTATTTGTATTTGATAAACATTCAACATAGAATATCAATGAAAGTTGCTTATTGTTTTTTTTTTTTTGCTGTAATTAACCTTTTCGTTAGAAATAGACAATTAACTTTACCGATTTGCGGGTGTCGATATATTGTCCAAATACTCGAAATCTGCACCGGACATAGGATACCCGGTGAGCACCCAGCCGTTGTCGATGCAGTCCTTCAAACAAATCAAACTTGAAACTTGCAGTGACGGCTATCATTACTACTACTGTCTTTACCCGAGGGTGCAAGGGATGCATGGCATTCGGGCCGGGAACAGGGATCAAGGGTGTGAACCCCTCATCCGCCAAAAAATATCACCAGAAAAAGGAGCGCCCAATTTTAAAAAAGAAACATTTTTTTTTTAGAAATGGCGTGCAGACTGCATCTCGCTCCCCGACGCGAACTCCAATATGATTAAGACTATAAGTGAATGAATGAATGTAAGATGGAATAAAATTGGCAATCAAATGAATGAAAAATTATAATAATCTATCAAACCCGTTCCATAAGCCGACGCTTCACAATTTCAGCTTTAGTCTGCACGCTGACGCCGTACTTGCGCAGCTTCTCGCCAATATCGTCCTTCTTCTCCTTAGCTTCGGCGAATAAATCTTCGAAATGCACTGGAAGCCATTTGGCAGTTTACGCAATAGTCGTGACAAGGCATACAAGGCAAATCCATGTCGCAATCGGTTAAGGATATCTTTAATCATTAGCATTACTATTTGAACTACATTTTACCTACTTACCATCTGGTTCGGTCTATTTAGTCACAATTCGCTGATCCAGGAATTCCCAGGCTGCAAAAAATAATCTAATTTAATGCCTAAGCAGCTGACAACACAAACCACATACTATTTTCTTAATAATAGTACATTTATATTTTTAGTTACCATACACCAATCCAAAATGTTTAGCAAGCGTCATAGCCTGTGAACGCCTGCCGGAGCCCCTGGGCCCTATGATGAGCACGCGGTACACGCCAGGCGCGCCGACCACGTGGTGTCCCTGCTTGGGACCTTGCGCCCCGGCTGCGCAAGCGCGCACCCCGTTGAAACATTTTGTCGCGACTTTGTCGAGGTCGTCGTCGGGATCTACGTGGACTTCCTGTTAGGACATAATTTACCATTTCACGTTGTGACCAATTCATTAAAAAACTTTAGATCACTTATTTAAGAACACACTATGCATGGTAAAGTTCTACAAGTATAAATGCAGATTGCTTAAACTACACAAAGAAGTCTCGAACTAAGAATAAGTTACAAGTTCTGTGCAGTGGTCTCTACTACCTTCAAGGTAGCCTTATAAGCAAACTTGAGCCCTTCGAAGTCCTGCTGGAAGAAATTCCTGGCGCGAGCGTGCGTTGTGCGCGGGCTGCTCGGGCGCCGGCGTCGGCATCAGCACCAGCGTCACCGTCGGCAGCACACCGTCCTGTTGCAGGCAGCGCGCCTCGCGCACCGTGCACGGGTGATCTTAAAGATAACTAACTCGTTACAAAGAGACACTACCATTAAAACAAACGATATCATTAATATAAAGGATCAAATAATAATCAGACCGAGCTTTATAATTATTCAGGCCTCAGGAGAATAAAGGAAAGGCGCTATAATGTATAACAAGATGTATTTTCGATTTATGTTTTAACTTTGAAAAATAAAACATGAGTCTAACAATTTGTTTAGTCATTACAACAATTTACATAATTGCTATTGTTATTTTAGAAGGCTCCACGCACGCAAAATACTGCGATCTAAGCATAAATGATTCTGACTGGCTGATTCCGTTAAAATGATGCCGTTTCCAAATTAGATTTTGAAGCATATACCTCATATCGTGTAATTTTACTCCACAAAAAACATTTTTTTGGGTGCCTCACCTATTAGGTATACCTCCGGGCGATTCCTTGTTAACCAAATTTCGGCCACGTCGGCCAATCTCAACGGAGATCAGCCAGGTATGTAGGAGTTATTATAGTGCACAAGTGTGTGCGCAACACACAGGTGCGCTCTCTGTTCCTTCACGCTCATAGTCTGGTGAGATGACAAATCCGACATAACCGGAGAGAGATCAGGCGCAGGACCAACGGCTTTACATGCTTTGCGAGGCACGGGGTATCACATCGAAATCTTCCTGAATCCGAGGTGTGACTGAGTAATTTTAAAGATGGAAAACCACGTCAAAATTATTTTGGCCCGACCGGGATTCGAACCCGAGGTAACAGCGCGGTAGTAGTATTTCTATGGTATACGACAACTACACCGCTAAGGCAGTCAGCCTCTGTGCAGTGTGTACGAATGAATTTCAACTTATCTAAATTCTATAGGTAATCATTCGTTACCAAACATGAGCCAACCGGCCTGTGCAACGGGTTCCTTCTCTGTCAGCATCTTGGTGACTTGCGACATCAGCACCGGCGACACGCAGCCCGGCACGTACTCGTCGTGCTACGCGGTGACATTATTACATTACTTGAACATAACTTATGCGTATTTATTGTACGTGCTAACATTTGCAAGTAATGCATATTATGTATACTTATTGATTGAAGTTCTGTCAATCAATCTCATATAATAATGAGTAATACATCCAATTATATATAATACATAAGATTTATTGGCAATATATCAATAATACGTCAATGGAAATAAACACAGATTAAATACAGTATATGCTCGTATAGAATTTGAGCTACTTGTCTCTTAAGGAAAATAAAAAATATTTTACAAAATCAAGGTGGAAAAGTTTAAACTGACCGTTTAGTTCCATTAGTTTGTTTGTGTTGGTTAGTTTTAGAACAGGCTGAGCGACATGAAATGAATTTCATATTTTACCTTCTCGTAGCGATCCATCACCACTCTACGGGTGATGACGAAAAATCCGAGGTCTTTGATCATCTGCTTAGCGAGATCTTTAATATCTGCATGAAAAAATGGCTCAAAATATACCATAGTAAACGAAGATTAGTAGTAACAATACACGTTTGCGATAGAGTGGGGCAAACACATGGACACGTATCCAGATTACGGTTTTGTTTTAAACATTCCAAACATAGGACAATCCACCGCACACGGGTCGACTAATAGCAGAATAAAATATGTAATTAAGTAATTAGGTTCTAACATCAAATATGTCCATCGTATGCTGCGTCGGAAGTATTTTATATGACATTGTATGTATTTCGTGTTTCCTAGCATAATGACACAGGAAATAAATAATCACATGCATACAACAGAGTATAAGTTTAAAAATGTGTTATTCAAACAGTTTATTTACCAATCCATTTCAACTGGGGAGAAACAAGTAAAATGACCCTGTCGATATCTTTAGAGCAATGTAGTTGGCGGCCGACATACACCTTCATGTGCTTCAGATGATCTTTCGGTAAATTAACGACTAGGTCTTTCACCATATCCTATAAAGTATGTGTTTCCGATAAATAAATACACCGAAAATCTCAGAAATCTCAGAAATCCCATTCCGTTGGGAATGGGATGGATTTCTGAGACGGATATCGAAGGTAGGTTTACAGAATTTGATCTAAATCCAACTTTAGCTGCCTACGCTATTTTAAAATTGCGGTATTCCTTCGTGTTTATCGTTATTTCTCGCTTACTTCTACACTGAAGAGATTTTTAGGTTCCTATTAAGAACCTTAAATTAGAGCTGTCCATAATAACTCTAAAGGCATGAAAATCCTTTAATCCTTAGGCAAGTCATGAGCGTGTTAAAGAAAAGTTGTAGCCACTTATTATCTTGTGGTACTCTCTGCCGAGATGCAGTACATAATAAAAGATGACTTTTTATTATTATCATTTCAGTAGAGAATTTTATGAAAAATATTAGTAAGCCGACTTACTTTGAATATTTTGTAAATTCTGTATTTTTCGAGGTACGGTACAAAACTCTCGGGCATTGTTAGCGGTCTCTTCGTAGCATCTGTTTCAGTCATTTTAAAGTAATAAATTACTTGTTTTATACACCAGTTTACGATATGTTGGCTATAATAATTACAGTAAATGAACAAGGAGACATGATAATGCCAAAGAGAATTGTATGCAAAGAGAATATAATGAAAATATATATATTACAATTCTCTTTGATGAAAATGCTTGAATCTCAGAACCAAAGAGAATTATAATATATAGGAACTAGTACTCTGAGACTAGTAAGGCCCAGAGCTAGTACGTACTCTTGTGCGTACTTTTGTCACGCGCAACTTTTGTCATACCTGCTCATAATTCATTGAGGACGTGCTAATCTTATAATTTTATTAAGCCTATAGGCTAAAGGGCCATTAGCGGTTGGGTAAAATAGTTATTTGGGATAAGAAAACTGCATAACTTCTAGATTTAGGAAGGAATCAAATTTTTGTAGAAAACCCGTGTCAAAGTGTTTCAGTTGCAAGAACGTAGTTCCCTTGCCATATTTTTTCTCATTACACAGCTGATAAAAGCCGTCACGGTATGATAATGATGACATCTCACATGTGTTTTAGAGGTTATGTTTATGATGTGTTTACGTAACAAACGATTTCTTTTAGGCTTTACCGGCTTGATGCGGACTTCGGAACAATGTGATATCAGGTCAGATGTCACCGATGCTAGCCGATAGCATGATCAAGTTGTAAAACACCATGTGATGCCGACGCGAGTAGCTCGGCCCGAGGTCACTGTTTTTTTTGCTCTAATTGCAATAAAATTGCGTCGTTGAGATCGGCCAGTCGCCGATCGGCGGTCTGATGCATAGTATCCGTGTTTGTAGTGTAGTGAATAGAATAGTTGTAAGAATGGTTTCGACTAAGAATAGTTATGAGGTATGTGAAATGAAGCATTATATAAAATTTAGTTTTGTTTTATGAGACTTGTGTTTACTAATAGTTAATGTTTGTACAGGACGCAGTTGGTAAATTAAACAAGTTGCAGTCGAATAAATCGACAATAGAACAGATAAGGAAGGAAAAGGCTGGACATGTAAGTATTTTCTTTCATTAAGTATTGCATTTCCTTGTGATAAGCAAGATTATTATTTTCTACCACGTCACTACTCACTATAGACAATAAGCGGTTGTTAATTATTATATTACGTTCAAACCATAATGTTAGAAATAATAAATAAAAGATAGTAAAAATTAATCCAGGTACTCACTGAATAAAAAAAACATATATATTTTCTGTAACTCTACATTATCTCTAATAACATAACAGGCGTAATTAATTCAAAAGAATCTAATTAATCTAGCAAAAGCTATCCAATCCAATTGTTCTTACATGAAGTGAAGTTTCTTGAGCCACAAAAAATTTACACAGGAAACAGTTCAAGGTTGCATTCTATAGTAATTTCTTTTACGTTTTACCCATTTACTTAATTAGCTTAAGTCTTATCAGTTTCATTTATCATGTTTTGAATTCAATCAACACAGTATTAATAAAGAAAACCTTCCTAGTTCCAAAATATTTTTTTATATGGCTTTACACGATATATTACATTGATTGCAAGTGCCTTAAAAATATTATAATTATACTGACTGTATGCTTGTTTAAGAAAAAAAATTGCTATTAGAAGTGTGTAATAAATTATAAATTATAATGAATATAATTTATAGTAACTAAGAGCTTGTAAATACTATTAAGGTTTATACTATTTAAATAAAAAAGTATTGCCTAGCTTAACACTCTGCATGGTATATTTGTTATCCAAAAATATATATTATTTTTTCTTTTTCTCGGTATTGATACAATGATATGTTAAAATCGGTGACAGCTTCATATACCTACTTTTTAATATTGTAGTTCTGATACTACTACTTCTAATAAACATGCAGTAAAAAGTCTATAATAAAAGTAGGAATACGCTTTCTTATCAATGAAATTCTTTACACAAACTATCGTGAACTAATTTTGTTTTCATTCACAAAAGTATATTTGTGTTTTTTATTCATAAGAATTTAGGCACGGTTCAAATTCAAAGCCAAGTTCTATTAATATCCGTTGAACCATTTTGGTGGCAGTGTTTACCAACTGGTTAAACTAAATTTATTTAAAATAGAATTACTCTGAAGTGATTTCTTAATATTATTATTATTAAATAATGCGAAAACCGGTTATGCACGAATCGGAATCATACAATGAGCTTTCTGTGCAATTTTTTTTATTATTGTTTAATATTCTGTCCAAATATTACAACTTACTACTTATTATGGTTTAAAAATTCATTTAATTTCGCCTAGTCGCCAAATTTCGAAAACTACGTATTTAAGTAGTACTTAATAATATTCCATTGGCAATCTTTGGATACGGAACCCTATAAATAGCTATTCTGTAATCATCTCACTCACATCCATAGATTAGTTGATGACAGTTTGCGACACATGATGGCATTAGGGCCGATCTTAGAAATCATTATGAAATATTTTCGAATACTATTAGCTCGCGGTGAAATCAACAATCTCCATGTGGAAATCGTTTCCACACAGTTGCATAGCCAATTATATGACATTCAATGGCGTTACTTTCGGATTTTGTTTCCGCTTCTGTATAAGTAATTAATTATGATTTTTAGTAGTCTATTTGTCTTGTATTTTTGTGTATTTTTGTGAAAAAAGTGGGCTGATGGTAGGAAATATTTTATATCCGCCCGGATAGCGACTACCCTACACAAGGTGCTAAAACCCGCCGTAGTGGCACACGTCAGTGTGTCGCGTTCCGGATCACCCTGTGTATATCCGGTTTCAACAGGACGGCATATTTATGTCGACTGCGGAATAATCATCTCTCGTCAGTCGACATTCTATTGGACCTCACTCCACTGACCATCAGGTGCAGTTGAATCATGTTGCGGTGACCGTATAAAAAAAACTTATAGCGTGCAACTTGGCAAATGTAACCAGCGATAATTTTATAAATCGCTGCTATATTTTTTGTAATGTCTATCATGTTCGAATACGTAGCGTATGATTATAGTATAGACTACGTGATTCGTCTATGTTGACATAAATTATTATCTAAAATTACATGAATCTTCAATTCCGCGGTAAAAATTGAAGTAATATTATCTGTTAGTGCGAAGGTTACCAATCTTTTTGGTATACACGTTTATTTATAAATCAATATGTTGTATTCCTGATCTATGTTATAAATAAGGAGCTAACTAGGAAGTTGTCAAATAATAATTTTTGTTATATGTGATCATTCGTTAGTAGCAAGAACTAGTAGTAATATCATAATATGTAGATAGGCTAAAAATCACAAAAAGTTTAGACTATATATCTGTAAATGGATAACAGACGTGTTTTACTGAGAATCGAGTCATATTAGTCCATTGATAATTCATTTATGCCAATGCGCCATTCAAAATGCTGCTACACGTGACGTCATTCGTATTTGCATGATACGATCGGTGATACACCGCGCCGTTTCTAAGAAGGAATATTAAAGTTTTGAATCACATGGTTCTTATTCCCGGTCACAAGTTATTTTGTCAGTTTATAACAAGCACGTACCTAACATACATACCTGTTATAAAATATGAAATTGGCAAATGTAGAGAAGACTATTGTACGCTAGTCGCTAATATTACGAAATTACCATAACAGTTACACTGACATAGAAAATAAGGCCCCAGGTGTGATTTAATAAAAGTCGTTCCTTGAAATGGTGTGGAAGCGCGCGTACTGCGCATAACTCATAGCATGCAATACCTTATTATTCTTACTTCCTGCCTCTATCGCACTTCAATGGGCGACGGCGCACAATTCTTTCCGCATGATGCAAAAACACAGTTTCTGGGAAACTCGTGTTTTATAGAGATTTCTCACGAACCCATCACATTGTTATGAAAGCTATGTAATACGTTATTGATTTATTTTGACTGCCTCGGTGGCGTAGTTGTGTTGCGTGAACGGTACGACACCGCTGCAGTTCCGGGTTCAAATTTCGGATGGGGCAAACGATATTGAGGATTTCTGTTCACTCTCAGCCCGGAGTCTAGAAATAGTACCGATATAGCTTCGTCCCCTATTTCTTGATGGGACGGAACTCAAATGGCGAAAAGTTGCCATCCTGGTTGTATCTCCGCTTACGCCTTTGGAGATAAACGCGTGGTGTGTTGTTTGTTGTGTCTAATTTTGTCTAAAACTATCGATATTGAAAGGGTAAAATCCATAAAAGGAAACCTGCATAAGGTTTCCTCACGATGTTTTCCTTCACCGTTAAAGCAAGCGATAATTCACAAAGAATACACACATAATTTTAGAAAAGTCAGAGGTGTGTGCTCGGCAGTCGGTTCCAACTAGACTATCGCCACTTGTATAAATAAAGAGAAGTACTTTGTGGCAACTGGGATAAGACCGGCTAGCCTTCGTTTCTAAAAATGCATGAATCGAATCTAAATAATGAATAATGTTTTACAGGATAAAATATTTCATTTCATTCTTGGTCTGTTATCGATCATTAAATGTATTTACTAATTAAGCGATCGTACTTTATAACGATTTCAATGCATTACGAAAGCCGTTAAGAATGAATCGCGTGTTTTGGATTACTTATTTCATTTATCGGGATAATTAGCAAAATTTTACGCTCTAGATAATGTTTCTCGTTGTTTATTTTGTGCTGCCCTCCTAAGGCCTTATTAAGCATAATTATAGTGTCTTACAATAATATATCAATTAATTATACCTAGAGTATTATAACACTCGTAGTTATTATATCTGGTCAGAGATGTTTCCGTTACCTTTTGGTCACTACTTAAAAATTAATCTTCAAGATTATGTTTGTTTTTTTATATCAGATTACTTCCTACACCTACTGTGGCCAGTGTCTCAACTAACAGGGCAGTAATAATGGCCTAATCGGTCGAAATATTTCCCCTAAATTCATGATCGCCATACAAGCTTTGATCACGTTGTACATATATTTTTTGTTTATTTTCAGAAATGCACAAATGTAGAAGACATGGAATATTATTTGAAGAGGACGGGTGTGTCTCTATCGAAATTGGACGAAATGTCTGTGATACACGTCGCCGGGACCAAAGGGAAGGTAATGTATTAAATTCACCAGATCCAGTGGACGCCGTGGGGAATCCAATAGATCTGTATAATGTTAGGGACTAGACCCGGCGGTCGTCTCGATACAAGCAATTAACTTACGCTAACTTAATTTCGGGCAATTTTTTGATGTCCAAAATATTTATTTTTATTGAAATTTTAAATTACATAAATAAATTATTTAGAAAGCTGTAGTACAATTTCCCATTACATTAGCTAATTAATTTACATTAGCGGAAATATAACAAGTATAGTCCTGCAAGTTCCAAATTTTGCAGAAGGCTGGTTATCGTGACTGTTTACACGTCAAAAATGTCTTTTCTTGCTAATCTAAACCCCGCTTTACAATACTGCAAATATAGCCAAAATACACTAATCATGTAATTGTCATTTTAGGGTTCAACAAGTGCGATGTGCGAGTCGATACTCCGTATCACGGGTTCCGCACAGGTTCTACTCCTCGCCGCACCTCGTGGCGGTCAGGAGCGGATACGGCTCGACGGGAAGGTCGTCTCCGAAGAACAGTTCGCGCATTACTTCCACGAGGTTTACGGGAAACTGGACTGCTAGTAAGGTAGTTGCATTGTAAATGTAATATTAACACAGTAAACGATTATTTTTGTTCGTAACACAATGGGAATTAATATTTATAGAGGCTTGGTTGGGTAACACTTGGTTGTTAACCCGTATTCGTGCATGAAAGACTTTACTCAAATTCGGGCACCTGATGCATTTATTACATTGCTTCTTCGGAGAGCGACACTACTCATCGTGACGAGGTCCGAAGTACTGCTTGACATTTGAAAGAAAAACTCCGTCAGGTAACCAAAACGAAAGTAGTTCGAATAAGGGCGTACTCGACTGCGTTCATTTACATTTAGTTGTTTGTCCGAATTTTATAATCGACGGCAATCGAATTTGAGCTAACGACCAAGTGTAATTGGGTATTTGACATAGTAAAGAAATAAATAAATTTGGTATTGAACATTATATAATTTAAGGTGTTAATTAAGAATATTTGACTTAAATTACAAATAAAAATTTATTTAATATTTTATTTTCCTAAATAAAATAAGAGTTTTGAATCTGTGCATCATTAACAAGAAACGTCTCATGAAAGAGCAGACAGAGAACGTGACGTCACGATGTATTATATGTAATGTCTTGTCTATTGGTCTTGTAATTCCCAAAAGATTTTGGCGCGTTTCGCATGTTTCATTAATATTTATTTGATTATTTTGTGTCCAAAGTGCACTTCACCGAAAAACAAACATGGAAATTGGTTTTATTCAAGCGGACAGTGCAAATTTGCCAAAAATTGTGTCTTTTATGATCGCAAATTTCTTTGCCTCAAACTCGGACTTTTGTTCTGCAGAATTGAGGAACGTAGAAACTTCATTGTAAGTACAAAACTATCCTTTTCTGATATTTTGTTCAATTCACAATAGATTACAGTTTGATTTATGTACTTAGCCTTATTTTGTTTTGCTATAAAATAACCTTCGTGTCATGCATATGATAGGTACATGTTTACTTTGTAGACTATAAATACAAATAATACATTTATTACGTTACCAATAAAATCATAACTTATAAGAATCTTACTCTGGTTAGGTACCTGTTATTTGTGTAAAATCTTTTCAACGAAAAGTTTCTCGTATTGTGGCTATCTGTGATGCTTTATTTCTATTTTACAGATCATCAAGACAGTTGTATGGTGATGATGCTAATTCATATGCTAACTCAAATCCTAAAACATCAAGCTGATTACAAAGTGCCTGACATTCTTCAGTTCTCGATGCGTTATTAGAGCATCAAGCATAAGAAAGGAAGTGACTGTGAAACGTTTTTAGCCAAAATTAATGGTGTTTTTACAAGAAAATATAAATTTTGTGGAAAGT